>NC_048598.1:52896350-53171350 GCF_003668045.3 Cricetulus griseus
CAATCATGAGTTGTTAGAATTACTTTCTGTCAAGAGCAAGCCACAGAAACCCACTATTCCAGCTTACGGTCATTCATGATTGGACAGGAACTTCAAACCACAGCAGGAAGATGAAGGGAAAAAGAGAAGGTGGAAGGGAGGGAAGGAAGGAAGAAAGGAAAAGCTGGAACAAAGGAAACTAATGTAACACTTCACAGATGACCAATTCTTACAGAAAAATCTATGTATCAATAAATTATTCAAAAACTGAGCTGGTATTCTTTTTTTTGCCTTTTAAAAAGTTTTTTCTTCTTCTTTTTGCATTTTCTTTCTTTCTTTTTTTTTTGGGGGGGAGGGGTTTGAGACAGGATTTCTCTGTGGCTTTGGAGGCTGTCCTGGAACTCGTTCTTGTAGACCAGGCTGGTCTCGAACTCACAGAGATCAGCCTGCCTCTGCCTCTTGAGTGCTTCTCTTGGTTTTTCAAGACAAGTTCTTGGCATCAAAGGAGTGCGCCAGCCAATTTAATTTTGCATTTCAATCACAGTTCTCCCTTTCACCCCTCTTTCTGCCTCCCTCACCTCCCCCTCCAGTCCCCCCCCCAATTCACTCCTACAGGGTAAGGGCTCCCATAGGGGGTCGACAAAGCCTGGCCCATTAAGTTGAGGCAGGACCAAGCCCCCACCCCCTCTGCTTTAAGGCTGAGCATGGCATCCCACCACAGGGAATGGGTTCCAACAAGCTATCTGAGCTGTATTTCTAAAGGAATCAATAGCATCAAACTCCTTAAAACTTTTAGGACTAGATTTTGCAAGACAGGTCAGAGAGCTTTTAGAAAATAAATATGAAAGCACATACAATAAGTATGTGTAATTAAAAATTAGAAAAAAAAAAACTCTGAAACTATTTGGGTAGTGACATCCATACATAATTCCAGCTCTTAGAAGGAGGAGGAAGGAGGATCAGGAGTTTAGACCATTTTCAGCTACCTGACATGGAATTCAAGGCCAACTTGGGTAACCAGAGACCTTGTCCCTTCCCCCAAAATAAAAGTAAATAACAGGAAGAAATGGAAGACTAGAAAAAACATAGAGATATAACTTGTTAATTAGAAAAGTCAGTATTGAAAAATTCAAATTATCCTCCAAATTAATCTCTGAATTCATAATTTGCCTAGAGAAATCTAAAATTTGCATACAAGGATGCTCTTGATGAAAATGAAAAAGGATGAGGAGCTGGTCTATACCTGTAGGCCTAGCATTTTGGGGGCTAAGGAATTAGAACTGTTTGAGGCTAGCCTGGGTTATATACACAGATCATATTAAAAAAAAAAAAGAGCAAAGAAATTTTCTCTACTTCATGGGAAAACTTACTAGAAAGCCTTGATGGCTACGACTAGCAAAGAGGCAGGAATAGAAAATCAAATCAAGGGCTGGAGAGATGGCTCAGAGGTTAAGAGCACTGACTGCTCTTCCAGAGGTCCTGAGTTCAATTCCCAGCAACCACATGGTGGCTCACAACCATCTGTTATGAGATCTGGTGTGCAGATATAGATGGAAGCAGAATGTTGTATATATAATAAATAAATAAAATCTTAAAAAAAAGAAAATCAAATCAATAGTACAACATAAAGGATTGTAAAACAGGACCATTCCTATATTAAAGCCTCACCTGACACTCAATTCAATAAGAAAGGAAGACCTCTTCAACATTCAGTGCCAGAAGACCTGATTGATCATACTGAACAATGACATGCCAATTCACACAATCCACAGAGGAATTTTTTTCCTGTAGAATAGAGGTGACACGGAAGAAGGACAGCAAAAGACATGAGCAAAGTAAGATTCTCCACACAAAATAAAATTACCCAGATGCACTTGTGTTGAGAAATTTGTTAGTTATACAAAGACATCATGTGATGATGCCAAGTACTGGGGTGGCCATTGACCAGGAAGAAATTCACAAGATGCTGGTGGGCCCTTGAATAGGATCAGTCAAGCTTGAGAGCGCTTTAACAACATGCAATTAGCTTGAAAACAGAACCTATGCATGTTCTTACCAACTCTTACACATGTAAATAAATAGAACATTACGTTTGACACTTTACGACAGTGGAAACTTAGAAACCTTCTAAGTTTATTCTAATAGTAAAGTGGATAGATGAGAGTAGCATGTCCTGTTATGCAGCTATTTCCTCTGAACTGACACACTCCCACCTGGAAGGAGGAACTAGGCCTATAACACTTAAGAGTGTTGGAAGCTGAGAAAGTTGACAAGTCACGCAAGATGGCCTTCCCAAGGTTAGGAAGGCCGTGAACTACTCTGGGGCAGAGAAAAGACTCTCCAGTGAACTTCTTCCAATCTGGGCAGGGCACCCTAGAAATACAGTGCTCCTAAGCTGTCACTCATGCTGGGATGAGCTTTTGATGATGCAACTGCCTTTAAGCCACCCATGTTCCTATAGATAGCCCCTCACCCATACTCCCGTATGTAACCTTAACAAATTTATTGGTTCATCAATAAATGAATTCACTCCTGCCTGGAGTGAATGTGTGTTCACGTTTTTCTAGGCAAAGTCACACGACTTACATAAAAGAATTCTATACAACACTAAGATGAACAAAGTTGAGCTAAATGTGCCAACAAAGGGAAATCTCAACATGGATTGAAAGTGCTATGGTATTATTAATGTGAAATTTAAAGACATGCATCGGTATGCTTTATTATGGTCATGTGTTATAAAAGTATAAAATGATAAAAAGAAAAAAGACATCTGATATAAAATGGTGTTAGGCAGAAGAAGAACATAATTAGCATGAAGATAGGACTATTCACAACTCTTGAGTAACTCCTACACTCGTGTCCATGAAAATAGGGCAGTAAGAGTGTAGCTCCGTGGTAGAACACATATGCTTGAGGTCCTCCTCTCATGCTTAAGGGGTGAGAGAGGTAAAAGATTCAGGTGTGTGTGTGTGTGTGTGTGTGTGTGTGTGTGTGTGTGTGTGTGTGTGTGCATGCGAGCACGCGTGTCTACGAATGGAATCTAGGGCTTCATTTATGCTAGGCAAGGGTTCTGAAATTCCACATTGTAGTCCATCACTGAAGGAAGGAAACCAGTGAAGAAACACAAAGAAGGTGGAAGCAGGAACTGAAGCAGAGACCCTAGAGGAACACTGTTTACTGGCTTGCTTCCTAGCTGGCCCAGTTACCTTTCAAAAAAATACCACCTGCTCGGGGTGACACAGCCCACAGTGGACTCTATTACTTTCTCCATCAATTATCACTGTCTTAGTTAGGGTTTCTATTAGGAGGATGAGACAGCATGGCCAAAAAACAAGTCATGGAGGAAATGGCTTACACTTCCATATTATAGTCCATTGTTGAAGGAAGCCAGGTCAGGAACCTGGAGGCAGGAGCTGATGCAGAGGCCAGGGAGGAGTGCTTCTTACTGGCTTGCTCAGTCTGCTTTCTTATAGAATCCAGTACCACCAATCTGGTGATCTCTGTTGACTCTAGCTTATGTCAAGTTGAGAAAAAGCTAGCCAGTACAAATACAATGCCCCAGGTCTGAAGGAGGCAATCCCTCAATTGAAGTTTCTTTTTCCCTACATGTCTCTAGTTTGTGTCAAGTTAGCAAAAACTAACCAGCTCACCAGTTTCAAATATTTAGATTTAGCCTTATAATATTATTTTCTGTAGGGTTGAATATTTTTATATAAGAACATTCTAAATATGTTAAAAATACTGTCAAATCTATAACGCCAAATAGTTACATGAGTGTCAATATAATAATGACATGCTATGTGTTGTTAGGAATATTTTAATATTTTGAACTGAGACTATCTTGTTATTGATTTCATAACATTATTTTGTTACTTAAACCACCAGAAATGAAGGCAATATTTAAAGCTAAGCAGAGCTTTCTGAGATTGCTTTGCAAGGGAAGAAGAGGGAAGACAGTGGTATTTAGGAGAAATGAGTGAATGAGGAAGACAAGGTGAAGCCTGCAACAGAGTGGACGGTTGCTGGGACCAGGTCCAGACCAAAGCCGAAGGGAGGAGGAAAGGAGCAGAAGGGACCGGTGTGCAGATCTACAAGGCAGGAAAACAGAGAGTGAAGGGCCGGACAGGGCAGTCCTCTATGTGATTATAACAAACACGGTTAAAAGGCAGATTCATATGCAGAGCATGACTTAACTCACTTAGGTCAGGGACTTACAGTTTCTATCATCTTCAACGTACTTATTTCAGAATGAGGAAACTGAATCAGAGTTAAGTACATTTACCCGTGGTGAAGTGTAGACTGAAAGTTCAAATTCCCATCCTCAGGGCACCTTGGAGAGATTCATTCTTCTACCCCACGGCATCCTCTCATGGACGTGGGTGTGAGAGGGAATCACAAAACACCCAGCCAGGGCAGAAAACTGTGCTCTTTCTTTTCTTTTCCTGTGTGTGGTTTGTGTTTGTGTATGTGATGTGTGTGCATGTGTTTGCGTGTTTTGTATGTGATGTGTGTGTGCATGTGTGTTTGTGTAGTGATGTGTGTGTTTGTGTGCTGTGCAGTGATGTGTGTGTGTGTTTGTGTATATGATGTGTGCATGGATAGGTGTGGAAACTCACATGTCACAGTATGTGTGTGAAGGTCAGAGGACAGCTTTGGAGATGTCTTTCTTCACTTTTACACAGTTCAAGTCTCTCGACTCTGCCTCTCAGAAGGGCACATTGTGCACCCAGCTTTTATGTGGATTTGGGGGTCTGTGTTCAGCAAGCTTTTTATCTCCTGAGTCATCTCACCAGTCCTCTTAAAGTTCTTGAAGGAAAAAAAAAGTTCTTGAAGAAGCAGGGCTTGCATGGCATGGTTTTCTTCTCAGAAGTCATTTAGTAGACAGTTGGCAGCTAAAATGGAGAGTTGAAAATGAAAGGTTGAAAACTATACTAATCTATTTTTCACACTCAGTTTGGTGCTGGGCCTTGTGCACCTAAGCCCACAGTTTTTCACTGAGCCACACACATACACAGCCAGCCACGCATACTAATCTACTACTGAGATGTTTTGATTAGTTCTTAACCATTCTATTGCCATTCCATGATTTCCTCTGTGTCCCTTTTGATAGAGTGAATTCTAGCAAATTCTAACGGTAATGGTTTTTAATGTTTGGGTTTTCTTTTTCAGAGATGGTATATGCCTGAAGACAGAATACAAAGTTAAAGAAAACAAAACCCAAATTGGTTACACAATACAGTGAGTTTGAAGTTTCTTAGCTCTACTAAACCATAAACACAAACGTTTCCTGATGAAGCTTGCTAGCTAGACCAATGTTTGATTCCTAAGCAGTCAAGGCATCGGAAGATACCAGGTACCTTTTTATATTTCTTTCAATGACTCCTAGTTCTCCTGACAAAGTTCACTAACAGCACCACAAAAGTTTTGTTGGTGACAGTGTGGAGCATGAAATGGCTGGGTAGACCTATGAATGTGGCTTTGTTTGGGCAGAGTACTGCTACAGCTAGGGCACAGACCAGCCCAACACTTGCCATTTAAACCTCCCTCTGCGGAGCTTTATGACTTGGCTGGAATGCCTAATTCATCATGCAGCTTAGTGGCAAGGATTACCTTTTACATTCTGAAAACAGTCACATCAAGTGAAACAAATCAGACCCCTCAGTTTGATTTTCCCCTTTCTCATTTGTGCTCTCAAATTTTTCTTGGGAAAAGGGATAAAATTAACGAAGTGTTTTTAATGAGACGTTGATTAAAAATCATACCCTGGGTCAGGCCACATTGCATAATATAGTTTTGCTTCTTTTTGGAATCTAGTAAGAGCTGACATTTTATTGGGAAAAGTGAGGTAACTTGTTTTAAGACATTTTTTTTTTTCAAAGAAAAAGTACCTGGGATCCTATTAATAAAATTTTAAAAAACATCTTGTACTTAAAGTCACATAATGTTTCAAGCTACTATAAATACATTTTTGAAAGTGCAGACCCCTGTTTTGTTTTGGTTTTTTTTCTTTTTAATTCCATAAAACCATAGCTAATTACCGAAGTGCTGAAGGTCTTGGGATGAGGGCCTCGGAGGTCACTTGGCTTACCCTTCCATGGGCAGAACTGTCCCTGGCTTTGTTTCCTTGAGCATTTTTTCCAGGCCCACGGAATGTCTAAAGATCACAGTTTAATGCTTTGAATTGTGATTTTTTTTTGCAACATTTTATCAGCTGGAACAATGCAGAGTATAAATGATTTTTCTAAATTGAATGCTGCTTTTAACTTTCAATAAGATTTTAAAATGAAGACATGTGTGCATGTGTGTGTGTCTGTTTGTTACATGTGAATATGAGAACATATGTACTTATGCACACAAATGTGAAGGCCAGAAGACATGAGGTGCCTTCTATTGCTTGACGTCTTATCACCATGAGACTGGGTCTCTCTCACTGACCTGGAAGCTTGTTGTTTTAGCTAGGCTGACTGGCCAGTGAAATGCCAGGACCCCCCTGCTGGCTCCTCCACAAAACTGGGAGTATAAGCACACATTCATAGCTTTTTATGTGGATACTGGCAATTTAAAATCAGGTCATCATGCTTGTACAACAAGTGCTCTTACTGTCTTAGGGTTTCCATTGCCGTGAAGAGACACTTACCGTGGCAAGTCTTATAAAGGAAAACATTTAATTGGGTGGCTTACAGTTCAGTGGTTTAGTCCATTATTGTCATTCTAGAAGCAAGGCAGCACACAGGTAGACATGGTGCTGGAGCTGAGAGTCCCTGCATCTTCATTCAAAGGCAACAGGAAGTGAACTGTCTCACTGGGTATGGCTTGAGCATATATGAGACCTCAAAGCCCACCTCCATGGTGACCCACTTCCTCCAACAAGGTCACATCTCTTTATACTGTTGCTCCCTTTGGGGGTCATTTTCTTTCAAACCACCACACTCACTGAATCAGCTCCTCAGCCTCGATGCTTTTTTTTTTTTTTTTAATGTCTGGTTGTTTTGTATGTGTGTACTCTCTCCTGGTACTGGGGACAGAATCCAGGGTCTTGAGCTTGAACAAGTTAAATCCTTAATTCCTTAGCTCTCCTTAAAAAAAAAAAAGATGTTGGACTGTTTAATTCATATCAGGTGTTTGTACTGTATGCCACTTAAAGACTAAGCATTGGGTGAAACTTTTACGTTTTGTTCTATTTTATTTTTAGTTTTGGGGATTAAACCCAGAACTTAACACATGCTAGACAAACTTGTGCCACTGAGCTGTACCTTCAGCACACAATTAGATTTTATGTTTTAGAAGACATAACTGTATGGAGAGTCAATGAGGTCCTACTGTAACACACCCTACTTGGAGGGTTTATGGCTTTATCACATATAATTATGCCATAAAATGATATGCAACCCATTAGAAATAACTTGAAGTGTCAAGAGCAAAATGGTTCATTGACTGACATGAATTTCCTCAAGATAGAATATAGACTATAGCCGGTGACTCCTAGTGAATGATTGCTGAGATACCTACCAAAAAAAAAAAAAAAAAAAAAGGAGTAAAAAATGATTAAAACTCATTATTTGTGGATCACACGAATAAATGTTAAGCCAAAGATTTTACATATAAGCCGGGCATTGGTGGCGCACGCCTTTAATCGCAGCACTCGGGAGGCAGAGGCAGGCGGATCTCTGTGAGTTCGAGGCCAGCCTGGTCTCCAGAGTGAGTGCCAGGATAGGCTCCAAAGCTGCACAGAGAAACCCTGTCTCGAAAAAACAACAAACAAACCAACAAACAAACAAAAAGATTTTACATATACTACCAATAGATCATTTTCTCTTATAAATATCCAACTTACAGATAGAATGGACAATTCTGTAAGAAACTTTGCAATGCTAATGCAAATGTTTTTGAAAAAACAATACAAATAGCCTCTATTTGTGTGTTTTTTTTAGCTGTTTGTCTCATCTCTGTCAGAAAGCTTTCTTCTTGGCAAAAGACAATGAGGTCTTGAAGATCTTTTCTTTTTGTTTGGTTCTTTAATAAAAACAACAACCTATTATAACTGGACTACTCATAATTGTTTTATTGTTCAGTTGATTTTAAACGCTTCCTAAACTTTTGCTCTGCAATTGATATTTCCAGAACAGTTCACTTGGAATCTTTGTGATGTCCATCCACAACGGGCACAAAAATGAGTGACCAGGCTGCTGTACTTTGAGTGTTGAATGTCCTCAAGGCCTGGGCGTTAAAGGCTTAGTTTCGAGATGGTGCTATTGGGAGATGTGGACCTTTCACAAGGGGCTTTGTGGAGGTCACTGGGAGATGCTCTTGCCGGATGATGGAAGCCCCACCTCTACCCTCTTTTGCTTCCTTGTTTATGGTGACTTTGTTCCACCACTTTCTTTGTGTGCTCTTTCTTTGTGTGCTATCTTGCCTCAGGCCCAAAATCAATGGGGTCAACAAATCATGCAGAAAAACATCTAGAGCTGTGGGATAAGCTTTTCCTTTTAAAAAGTGGATTTAACACAGGAAAATGTGGGAAGGGGGTTGGAAAATGTCTGTCATATTATAGAACTGAGCTTGGAAGGGGTAGTTGGGAATGCTAAGCTAATATTCTACTACCGAGTTACACCCCTGAGTCCTACCTACGCAACTCTATATTGCTGTCTGATTAAGCAAAGAAAACAAAAGGAGTGTGTGAGGTGTGGTGGGGGTTATGAGAGTGAGACAGAGAGAAACAGGATAAGTCCAGGGAGGGAGAGGAATGAGAGCAAAAGAGGTGGGGAGAGGGCAGAATCAATAAAAAAGGGGCACTTGAACTGATATTAATTGGAGGGCTCAAACTAGGGCTTGGGTAGCATCTCCAAAAGTCTTTTCTGAACCCATCTTCTATCTTACTGCTGTAGCCTCTTCGTTAGTCACCTATTGCTGCATAACAAATTAACCCTAGCGATTGCACACAGTTTTGGTGCATCAAGAGTCCAGGAGCAGATTAGCTAAGCCACAGGAGCTGAGTCTCTTGGGAGGTTGCAGGCTAAGCTGAAGACTGGACAGAGGACAAACAGATGGGCTTGCAATGGCTCATCACATGACTGTTGGTGAGCAGCCTCAGTTCTTCTCCAAGTGGGCCCAGTAACAGACTTCTGAGTACCCTTTCCACATGACAGCAGGATTCCCCTAAGAAAGACTGGTTTAAGAAAGATCAAGGAAGATGAAATGCCTGTGATAGCTCTGTCTCCAGGACTAGGTCATGAACAGTGTCCCTTAAGCATCTCTCCTATTCTTTGGGACGAAAGCCTTTGGTTCAGCCCACATTCAAGGAAAGAAGACACAGCCTCTACCTCTTAAAGAGAGTCTCAAACTATTTGTGGTCTTATTTCAACTTGTCCCATCACTTACTCGCCCTGGGCTGGCCAAGATGTTCTGCACTTTGTTCTCCTGTGTGATAAAGTAGCCAACTCAATTGATAACACCGGCTTTTAATCTAGCAATCTTCTATACAATTCATAATGAAAATTGCTAACAGAAATAATTGGTATAAAAGCAAAAAAGCAAGCACAGCATAAGCAGCACACAGCAAATAGATGAAAGAATCATTTGGCTTTAGAGAACCATACCTTTAAAAGAAACAGTGGGCTAGAAAAATGTAACGTAGAAAAACTAAACTTGTTTAGTTAAAAAAAATGTCCACAAAGAAAAACGTGTAACAGCAGAAGCTCTCATGAGAATTTCATGTGAACAAAACCACTGTATAATAGAAATCAAAAGCCAAAGATGGCTCAGTGGTTAAGAGTGCTTACTGGTCTTGAAGAGTTCCCGACTCCAGTTTCCAGCACCCACAGCAGTCATTCAGCTCACAACTTCCTGTAACTCCAGCCCAGGAGCATCTGACAATACTGGCTTCTGTGACCCCAGACACAGGCATAATTAAAATCAATAAACTCTTTTAAAAAATCTTTCTTGTAAATTCACCCGGAAATGAATTAATACCAACATGAATAGTCTCAGTAAATCAGCAAAAGAAACAGCAAAAAAAGGGGAGGGGGCTTAATTGTAGAATAGAGAAAAGTGATCAGTTTAATAATACTTTGAAAACAGCATCTCCACAATCAACTGTATTAGAACAATTTTAATTAAAGTCTTGTGTAGGTTACCTGGAGCAAAACTGCTTGAGATTAGAACCAGGTATCTAAGTATCTCCGGAAACAAAATATTTGCATTGGTATAAGTCTTCATTTATTATGTGTAGATTCATAACCTTCAGGATGGAAGGAGTCTGGAGGAAAGGCTGTCTAAGTTTGCAAAGAACAGATTGACAAGCAAGTTAGGGATGTAGCTCAGTGGTAGAATGCTTGCCTAGCATAAATGGAGCTGTAAGTTCCATCCCCAGAAACATAAACAAAAGGAGAAATTGTTTTTAAGTGAATGAATTTGACTGTACAAAGATAAGTACAATCCAAAATGAGGTAACCAGTGTGTTTAAAAGGGGAATGAAACTGGGTGTGGTTCCTCATATGAGTAATCCCAGAATTTAGGAGGCTAAGGCAGAAGGGTTGCTGATAGTATGAGGTCAGCCTGGGCTATCATGAATTCCAGGATAGCCTGGGCTACAAAGAAAGATCTTGTCTCAGAAAAAAAAAAAAGGGGGGGCGGGGGTGACTGGAGAGGTGGCTCAGTAGTTAAAAGTGTTTACTGCTCTTGCAGAGAAGCCAGATTAGGTTTCTAGCAGCTTGCAACTGCCTATAACTCCAGTAACAGAGGATTGGATACCCTCTTCTGGGCTCTGAAGGATCCTGCATCCACATCACATGGTACATCTAAACTAAGTAGGCTCACACATACATGTAAGAAAGTCTTTGAAATCCAAAACAGAAAAAAAGAAAAGAGTAAAAAAGGAAGGAAGGAGATTAATGGAAAAATTTGGGGAAAGAGCTGATATTTGTATTTGATATATAAATTTACATTAAAATAATTATGTATAATTAAGTTGATAAGTAATTATAATTCATCTTTCACAAATCAATATGAAAAGACAAACACTAATTGAAAAATTAATGGCCACTAATTGAAAAATAAGAAACTGATTTTATGTGAGGCAAAAGCAAACAAAATTATGAAGAGTTTTTTATATATATATATTCTTTTATTAGTTCAAATTAGGAATAAGCTTGTTTCAATCCCTTCTCCCTCTCCCTCCCCACGCCCACACCTCCTACCCCCCCCACCTACCCCCCCCCCCACCCCATCCACCCTCCACTCCCCAGTTAGGGTAGGGCCCTCTACAGGGGCTCCACAAAGTCCACCACATCTTCCTGGGCTGGGCCTAGGCCCTTCCCCATGTGTCCAGGGCAAGAGTGCATCCCTTCACCTGGGATGGGCTCTCAGAGTCCCTTCTTACACCAGGGAAAAATACTAATCCACCTCCAGGGTCCCCCTAGAGTGCAGAGGTCTCCTCATTGACATCCATGTTCAGGGGTCTGGATCAGTCCTGTACTGGCCTCCCAGACAGCATCTGGGGTCCCCCTTGTTCAGGCCAGCTGTTTCTGTGGGTTTCACCAGCCTGGTACCGACCCCTTCGGTCTTCATTCCTCCCTCTCTGCAACTAAGTTCCAGAGTTCAGCTCAGTGTATATCTGTGGATGTCTGCTTCTGCTTCCATCAGCCACTGGATGAGGGCTCTAGGATGGCAAAAAAAAAGTAGCCATCAATCTATGAAGAGATCTTTAATATAACTAGTTAGAAACTAAAAAATACAAACTAAAAAAATATAGATTCTTACACACTATTCACATTATTGTTGTGCATAAAACTGATACAACCAATTTTCTTTCTTTTTGGCTTTTCAAGACAGGGTTTCTCTGTGTAGGCCTGGCTGTCCTGATACTTGTTCTGTAGACTATGTTGGCGTCAAATTCAGAGATTTAACTGCTACTGCCTCCCAAGTGCTGCTATGAAAGACATGTACCACCATGTTCCACTGGTTTTATAAAGCTAAAGAAAGGAATGATAGTAATTTCCATTCACAAATTTGTCCACATCTGAGAATAATAAGTAAAGTAGGCACAGATGTAACAGATAAATGTGTAAGGGCATTCCTCACAGCACACTACTCATAAAAATGAAATTAGAGAAATACCAAATATATTTTAACTAAGACTTGGTTATAATAAAAAAATGACACATTTACACAATAAAATTCCATTATTCACATTAAATTGATGACTCTTATGAAAGGATATTATCCTTTCTTTTCCTCTTCCTTTTTTTTTTTTTTTTTTTTTTTTCAGGCAATTTCTCTGTGAAACCCTGGCTGTCCTGGAACTCACTCTGTAGACCAGTCTGGCCTGGAACTCACAGAGATACACCTGCTTCTCCCTCCTGAATGCTGGGATTAAAGGCGTGCACCACCATTGCCTGGCTATTATTATCCTTTCTTTTGTGAAATTGAGTATATGATGTGATAGCATCTTGGTGTAAAAGGAATGAAAGGATATACAAAGAACATCTCTGGGTGGTGAAACCATAGGTGTTTGTTCCATTCACTTTTTTTTGTATTTTCTGTATAAAGTAATTTAGTATGGATTGTTTTCATCAAAGGAAAAAAAGTTAAACTGTAAGGATAAAAATTCTCCACTAGAAGCCTGTGTTCTAGATTTTTTTCTTTCAGAAGTTTTCTAAGTTGTTTTTCCCTCTTCCTGATTTATACACACACACACACACACACACACACACACACACACACACACACACTGGGCAATATTCAAATACAGGTTATAGTTCTTGTGTCTCCACATCTTGACTCCTGCTTTGATTCCTCCCTTTCCTCTACAAAATGAACCAAAACAGCTACGTGGCTCATACAAAGTTAACAGTAAATCTCTTTTTAAGTCAAATAAAAAGTTATGCAATACACTGGAATAAGACTTTCGGATGTAAGCCCCCATGTGTGAATTCGAGGTGCTCACACACAAAGTTTTCTGCAGGAGAGAGGTGACTTGACTTTGTGCACACATCCAAGCAATTCTTAGATTTTTCACTTTTATTTACGAATGAAGAAAATGTTCTCAGTTTTATTTACAAGTGGTATTTATTATTCTGAATGTGCTCATTTAATTTAATCTTTAACAAATGTTTCACAGTACCAGAAGAAATCTGCTTAAGCCGATTTAAAATGGATTAACAAAAGCACTCATGGATTTTCTTCTATCTTAAAAGGAACCTCTTCAGTTTGGAAACGGGAAAGGTTACCTCTGAACATCTTTAGCACACTAGGCCTTTTGTTGCTTTTCTTACCTTGCCAATCCCAGCTTGTATTTTGAACAACCTAAAAGCAAAGTATTTCTCAAAGTTATCTAATTTCTCTGAGTCATCCAAATTCCATAAAAGATATCATTTCAGATGCCAGACAATTTTGTCTTTTCAAATTCTCAACGATGTGCTGTAGTTTTCCTCTTCTAGTCTTTCCCAGGGACTTTAAATGAACAAAAGAACACTAAACAGGAAGTTACATTTCTCTGATGTAGAAAATTAGGAGGAAGAGAACAGATGACAAACGGAAGTTAGGAGAAGGAAGGCTGATGTTTTGTTTCTGTTAATTCAAAAATCCTCCTGGAATCTTAGCTTAAAGAATAAACATCATGTGCCAGGCGTTGGTGGCACACACCTTTAATCCCAGCACTAGAAGGCAGAGGCAGGTGGATCTCTGTGAGTTCAAGGCCAGTCTGGTCTCCAGACAGAGTGCCAGGATAAGCTCCAAAGCTAACAAAAAAAAAAAAAAAAAAAAAAAAGAGTAAACATCACAAAGAAGCGTGGTACAGTTTTCCAACTGGAAGGAACAAAATGAACATTTCTACTGATGGTTCAAAATCTATTTTAAAGAAGATCCACAAACATTTCAGCGTAGCTCTTCACTTTTGTTTTTTTTAAAAAATATTTTGTTTGCATATTTAGACACCATAAAAGAAGAAAATCTTAGCCCGTGTGCTATGACTTGGTTCAGTATCAGCATGCTAGAAATTATGTTTCATAGCAAATATGAAACACACATAATTGACTTTTGCTGTACATTTCTGAAGGCAGTAGGGGCTACTTTTGTTTATAACTAATAAGAAGTAAGCTCCTTGGTTCGTTTACCAGAGCAACAGCCTCCAGATTTTGAAATTTCATAAAGCAGTCAGTGTTTTGAATGAATGAATGAACTGGAGAGGAGTGACCCTTGTCAATCTTTCATTTTGTGAAATTAGGACATACTACAGTTCAACCATTATCTACAACTACTATTATATCATAAGAAATGGTATTTTAATGAGAATCACTCATTTTTAATCCCCACATAAGCTGGGTTTTTTTTTTTTTTGAGGGGGGTGGGTTTCGAGACAGGGTTTCTCTGTGTAACAGTCTTGGATGTCCTGGAACTCATTCTGTAGACCGTGCTGGCCTCAAACTCACAGAGATCCATCTGCCTCTGCCTCCCAAGTGTTGGGTTTAAAGGCTTGTACCACTACTGCCCAGCAGCTAGCAATGTTTTTATTGTATGGAAATGTAAACAAACATCGTGGGGGATTCTTATGGATTTTGTAATTTTCATGAACTCCCTGAGCCTTGTAAGTTTCATTTATCAATTTATTGATTTATTTATTGGTAGTTTGTTAAGATTTAGGAGCCCCCTTCCCCTCTTAAAAAGGGAATTCTTCAATTAAGAAGAGAGAGCTACAGGATACTTATATGTTCTATCCCATGATCCTAGAATGTGTGTTAACATATATTCTGTTGTTGTTGACCTTTTATTTCATCAATGCCTTCATTTATCCAACAAATAGCTCTCACGACTTATTATATATTAGGCATTGCTGGAGATCACCAAGTAGAATAAGATCACCTTTGTCTTTGTGAAGAGGTGTGTGTGTGTGTGTGTGTGTGTGTGTGTGTGTGTGTGTGTGTGCTCAAGGAACGCTGGTAATGAAAGCCAAGGGTAGGAGAGAGAAAGCTTCATGGAAGAGGAGGCACTGAAGTTGAATATTGAAAGAGGAAAGGATTTCAGTAGCTAATGGAGTCACCAAAAGCATCATTGAAATTGGTTAAACTAAGTCCGGCGGTGGTGGCGCACGCCTTTAATCCCAGCACTTGGGAGGCAGAGGCAGGTGGATCTCTGCGAGTTCGAGACCAGCCTGGTCTACAAGAGCTAGTTCCGGGACAGCCTCCAAAGCCACAGACAAACCCTGTCTCAAAAAAAAAAAAAAAAAAAAAAAAAAAAAAAAAAAAAAAAGAAAGAAATTGGTCAAACCAATAAACCATTGAATGGTTAAATATATCCAAAGTCCTGAGAATAGTTTGGCTTTAAATGTACAGGTGAGTATTGAAGATACATGAAGGCAGATACAAGCCATTTTGTACCGGGATCTCGAAAAGACAAGGCACATATTTAGATCTTTGTCTGGTAAGCAACAGGGTAGGACAATTCTGGAACTAGAAATTGGGAGGCAGAATTTTGGGCATCAGTGCTGCTGCTCTCAGAAAGAAGACTTTGAGGGATTCCTTATTCCGTCTGAGCCTTCATCAGCCATCTATAAGATGAGACTAACAGCCACACTATACGCTGGATTATGAATTCACTGAAGCTTGCTGACTCTAGGTACTTTTGACTCTTCACACTTCAGGTTTAGGAAGATTAGTGGGCTAGCCTGGGCATTCAAATGAGAGAAAGCAAGTGTGAATTTTTCAGGGATGCAAAAGAGAGAGACTCTTCTTTCAAAAATCTCCCTCTCTCTCTCTCTCTCTCTCTCTCTCTCTCTCTCTCTCTCTCTCTGTGAGGATGCACTCGCCCATATGCACCTGTGTGTGTGTGTGTGTGTGTATGTGTGTGTGTGTGTGTGTGTGTGCGCGCGTGTGCGCGTGTGTGCGTGTGTGTGTGTGTGTGTGTGTGTGTGTGCGCTCGCGCGCGTGTATGCACATACGAATGTGTACACAGATCTGCATGGAGACCAGAAGACAGATCCTGTATGAGTGTTAAGGACTGAGCTCCTGTCCTCTGCAAGAGCAACAAAAGTCCTTAACCACTGAGCCATCTCTCCAGCTCTGAAGTGAGAGACATTTGAAGAGCTTAGATCAGTGACATGAGAGAGAGGAGGCAGGAGGATAGATAACATAGTTTAAATAAACAAGATATAATTAGCAGAATTTAGAGGCCAAATGAAGGGCCTATTTTATTTTTATTTTTTAAATTTCATTGGATTTGAAGTCCTAGGGCTATTGTTGGATTAAACACATGCAGCATCTTTAAGAAGTTAAGACAGGGATCAGGAGCTGAGAAGCACGTCAGAAAATTGTCTGTGTAGGAAGACTGGACCATAGAGGTCATTCTGAAATCCTGTGTGGTGCCACATACCTATAACCCCAGCAATGGGAGATGGCACAGGACTGAGAGTTCAAGGATAGCTTGGACTACACTAGAGACCCTGTTTCAAAATTCCACTACTCTACAAGAGGTCACTGTGATGCCAAGGGAGCGAGAAAAGAAAGAAGGCAAACAAGAATCCAGTCTTGAATAACTCCTCAACTGAGCAGGAGAGCAATGAAGAAGGTTCGAACGGTGGCAGAGGGGGAATTGAAAAGTGAGAGAACCAGGTGCTGACTGCAAGGCCACAGAACCTGCCTGGAGACAGGCTGCAGAACAAAGGGGCCCTCATAAGTCCTGCATGCCAAAGAAGTCAAAGGAGCAAGAGCGCAAGAGTCACAACAAGGTATCGTGTGATGGCTTTGTGAGAAGTCTCTGCAGTGTGACAAGAGCTGGAGATACTTTTCCAAGATGGAGGGAAGTGTCAGCTCGAAGAAACTATTAGTTATTTTGTATAAAGATGCATATGAATCAAAATGAAGCAAAAGCAACAACAACAGCAAAAATGGTCCCCTCTTCTCCTTTGTGTATCCATGCATTATCCAGGCTGCTCCAAATATTGTTTGTTCAGCAGTGCTGGAGGTCAAATTTGAGCCTCTTACAGGATAGGAGTGTGTACTACAACTAAACTACATCTTCAGCTAACTAAAGAAATATGTATATGTATACATATATGGAATGTGCTGTCATCCTAAGGTTGTTCCCTATTTTCCTCCTTTTACTCAACCATCTCATGTTTTGGCGATCCCTCAGTATGCTGAAGAGGACTCCTATTATTGCATTTCTTATCCAATCATTTCTCTACCAGTAGGCATTTGGCTTGTACATATTAATTTGATAAAAAGAAAGAAAGAAAGAAAGAAAGAAAGAAAAATCTTCCCAGCTAACTAGAAGCCAAGCCATTCTAGAATTCCAAAGCTTGTGACTTCTCCAGGCTCTGCTGATGTTTTGACTAAACACCACAGGGCTTCTGTATTTAACCAACAACAGTTGCATGCATCCCCCTCTCTCCAGAGTTCTTCTCTTTTGCATTTGATCTCTAGCTTTGTTGGAAGGTCCTGTTTCCTGCTCTATAATTTCCCTTAAATTTTCTGTACAGTAAAGCTTGGTGGAAATCCAAAAGTAAAGATTTAAAGTCTGAGTGCCAGGCACATGACGGATTTGACCTTCATTTGTAATCTGGAAAGATACATAGATGCCATCTCCGTGGTAACTGTTGACACAAGAGGTGCCTTAGATGCTGCTGGGCCCACCTACTTTTACAGCAGTGGAAATCTGAGAGCAGAGTGGCTCTGACAATCACACAGTATCAGTAAAAAAAGGTGTTGACCTGGGGTCTTTACTTGTAGCCCAGTAATCTTTCACTTACCTCCAAACACTCTAACCTGCCTTCAATGGTGTTTTAAAATGATGGCGGCTTTACTTGTTACTAGTGACTCAGGAAAGTTGGTTTGCAAAAGGAATAAATAAAAAGAACAATTTGTTATAGGATCTGAGAAAATCCCAGTGTTGGACCTGGGAACCTGAGGCCAGGTTTCTCTGTTCTGTGCAGACACTGACTGACTCATGGAGTAGTTCTGGGAAGTTATGCAGCCTCCGTGTGTTTCTGTCATTCCAGGCACAGTCATAGCACATTAGAACTGTTGTCAAGACTGCTGAGGTAATTCTTGTAAAAGCCTGTTGGTTCTTCATATGGCAGCCATAGCTGTATCTAGAAATGATACATGGCCAGATGCTCCTCTCACACTGGCAGGTTAGAGGCAGCTACACACCCAACGAAACTCACTATTGTTAACAATTAGCCAGAATTTCTTCACATCCCTGAAGATGGAGGTTTCTGTCCTGCCTGGTCTCACAGCCACTTTGCCCCAAATAAACACACAAAATCCTTACTCCTTCCTCTCATAGCCCTGCCTATACTTCCTTCCTGGCTAAGGGCCAATTGGTGTTTTATTCATAAACCAGTAAGAGAAACATATGTACAGAAAGACATCCCCCATCACATGCCTCCCCCACCCCTGTGTGTGTATGTGGTGTCTGTCTGTCTGTGTCTCTGTGTATGCTCCCAGTAGAACCCCAGGGCCCTGTGAATATTGAGTGATCTACTGTTGAGTTGTATTTCCAATTCCTATTCTTAAGCTAGATGATTCTGTTTTCTTATAGCTTAGCTCCTAAGTTTCAGCAACCTAATGTCTTCTAATTACTTAAGCCTTCTGCTCAGTAGTTTCATCTACCTAATGAGGATAATAGGGCTGTAATGAGATTAAATAAGTTAATATATGCAGAACACAGCCTGGTGCACAGAAGATGCCCAGTGAGTGCTGGCTGCTATCACTGTAACTCTGAATGGATCTGCTAACACACACACACACACACACACACACACACACACACACACACACACACACTTTAAAATAATCAGCTCTCTTTCTTCCTCTCTCTCTTTCTTTTGGCCCAGGCTGGTCTCAAGCTCACTATGTATCCCAGGTTAACCTTAAACTCCTAATCTTCCTATCTCTACTTCCCAAGAGCTGGGATTCTTGGGGTGTTCACCAAGATATAATGCTGGAGGTCAAATCCGGGGTTTCTTATATGCTAGGCAAGCATTTGGTCACCTGAGCTACACTACAATGAGGTTTTCTGTGGAGGAAATAACAAGGTTTTTAACTTCTGGTGATACAGACCTGACAGTGAAGACAATATGAGCATTTTAGGTCACAGAGGCTCCCTGTTTCCATGTTTTCCCATTAAGAATTTGGTGTTGCTTCTTCTTTGTTCTTTCTTTATTCCTCCCCCCCCCTTTCCTTGGTTTTAAGATGGGGTCTCATGTAGCTCAGGTTGGCTTTGAATTTAACGTAGCCGAGGATGGCATTGAACCTCTGATCCCCTTGTCTTAATCTCCTATATGCAGGGCTGGAGTCACAGGCCCAGTTCAGCATGCCCAGCTTAGCAAGCTGCCTCTTCAGCTGTCTGGTTCAACACTCAGTCCTGAGCACTTGAGACTCCATCGACATTGGTTGATGAGTGAATGAGCAAACGTAAGTCTATTGAAAGGCCTAAGTAAAGGATGGCCATAAAGAAAGAGGTCTGCTTCTCGGCATTTCAGGATTTCCAGAGAACGGGAGGGGAACAAGATAAAGGAGGGAGTGCTGCATGTATGGGGATAAGAGCCCCTGATGGACTGAGACCCCAGACCTAGAAATCAAAAGCAGAAGGAAGCTGTGCAGCTGGACCAGCAAGCCCATAGAACCACCAAGCTTTGTTTTTGCTTCAAACAAAGTAATTTGTCTTCAGAAGGCGGAGGAGAGCATTTCTTTTCGGAGGTGATAGTCCACAGAGATTTCCAGCCTTAAAAAGAACCATTCTGAAGGTGTCACAAAGAGCACCCTATTAGAGTGTCTGCCGCCCTGAAAATGAATCCTCCTTCTTTGTACTCAGGGTGTTTCCCTGTTAATGGCATCCTCCCACTGTGACCCCGAGTTGTTTCAGAGCCTCCCTGAAAGTAAAAGCTGCTCATTGTTTCAGTGCTTTCCTCCCCGCCTCATTCCTAAACATACTCCTTCCCAATTGGGGTCACAGTAACACTATCCTTACTAAAGCATCACTGTTGAATCAAGAGACAAGTCAGAGCAACTGTCATTGTCTTCTTCTCTTCCTCATGTAGTTTATTTAGGTTGAAATAGTTTTGAATGAGATTCAACACTCATTTGTTGAGAACCCTGTCTAAAAACAGGGCTGTGTTAGATCATGGACAGCACAAAGGTGACTATGTTTGGTTGCTTGCTGGCTTCGAGAATCTTCTATTTGCTTGTAGATTCATATAATAACAGACATAGTATTTCAGTAACACTTTCTAACTTTTTCTAGGCTGTAGATTTCTTTTAACTTGATATGTATGCTCTAGAATCCAGTTGAAACTGGACTTAAGGACATTAGATGTAACAGAACTCTCTAAGACATATTTGGAGTTCCCCTTACCCGTCTATCTTTGCTGTGCCTTCTTATCTCTTACAGCATGAACCATTTTTACACTACGTGGTGTTTATCTGTATATGTGCCAACCACTATACAGAGACAGAGCAGGAGCCTAGAAAAGTGCCCAGGAATGGAGACAGAAGGCCTGGGTTTGAATTTGAAGCTAGACTCCGATACAAATGGACCCAGAAATCTTCATCTTGCCACTTGATCTCTATGATCCTCAGTCCTACATCTAGAACAGGAAGCTAATTAGTGCCCATTTCTTCAAATAGATATGGAAATTACTTATCATTTGAATGTGCTTTGACCACTAGTATTTATATGTTAATAAGTTAATTTTACAAAGGACCTCACCTATGAGAAAAACCTTATTAATATTAACTGAATTACTGAGAACTATGCCAGTCCCCCCAATGGCATATTGTTATTGGTGCCATTTTTTCCCCCTGCTCTGAATTGTTAGTGGGGCTTATCTGTAATGCCTTATTGGGCTCAGGGAGGAGTGTTTCAAGGGATTAAGCAGAATCAAAAAGGTGGAGCTTGCCAATGGAGATAGTAGGGTCCAAAGCTTCCCCCCTCACATTTCATGTCTTCCCTCTTAACGGCTGATAATAATAGGAAGGCCCTAGTTGTACAAAGTAAGATAGTTCTGGGTTCAAACTATGAGTGCGCCTTTACTATATGTGCAATTTAAGATGCTTTTCTGAGTCTTAGGTCTCTCATCTGTAAAATGAAAACAACGCAGGATTACGTTATCAAAATTAGACTACAATGTGATAAAATGTAAGTAAGTAGCACGCTAACTAAACTCAGCATTAACTACAGTAATATTCACCCTGTAACAGAGCAACTACTGTGAGGATGAGCATCATACAGGTGCCCGAGATAGACGATGTCATCTGTGTAAATGACAGCTGGAGACTGGCATACAATGTGACTAGAGTTATGACAGAAAGGATATACATCGCTCTGGAAACATTCGGGCAGGCGTCTATATGACAGCTCTGCTTGGGAAGTTGGCAGTTACTATCAGGGACCTATCTGGAGGGAATGGCTATTGTGGAGGGGCTTAAAGTCACAAGAAACCACAGTGACAGGGCGAGAAGCGCACAGGTCTGAGAAAGCATGCCCATATTGGGGGAACCAAGAGGGTCCTGACAAAATGAATTCATAGAAAAATACGACAAATCATAATTGTGTGTTTTTTTTTATGAAACGATTTCTGCTTCGTTTTATGAGGAATCAGAAGGCACCGAAAAACTGTCCCTCACGTAGAAAACTTCGGTGGGTAGCATCAAGTTAAAATGTCTTTATATGAAATTAATACAGGTTTGGAGACTTTAAAGCGGACCTTCAACTCTGGATAAACCCCGTGGGTGCCTCAACTCACTGCATCTCTCCATAATTTCGTGGCCAACCAGCTGTAACACCTATCTCTCAGGGTTACTGCAAGGACTAAATGGGTGTGCAAGGCAAGTTCGCAGCAATACGTGTGTGGCATAAGCAGCATTTGGGATAAATATCAGTTCTCTCGGCCGAACCACGTGTAACCGGAGGAAAAAGTCTCGCTCCTCCCTTTCTTTCCTGCCCTCCTCCAGCAGTGTCAGCGGCAGCAGCCCAAAGCCGGGGACGTCCAGGACATCCACTCAAGCGGGCACTCTGTTGATTAATGGAAAGGGGCGCGGAGCCCGGCGCGGGCGGCAGCGAGGTTGGGCATGCTCAGTGCGCGCGGCGGCGCGAGGCAGCGGCGGGGGCGGGGCCGGGCGCGCCAGGCGCATGCTCAGTCTCCCCATCTGCTCTTTCCATCCAGTGCCGCAGCCGGAAAACCGCAGCGGCGGCGGCGGCTGAAGGGGAGCGACGCGCCCGGCTTCGGGAGGGGTAGCGGAAAATACGAGGACAAGCCCGATAAGGCAGGAGCCGAGGGCCCGTGATTTGCGGCCTCCTCCAGGCCGCTGCCTCGGCCGTGAGCTTCGCCGAGGAGGCGGGCGGCGGCGCCGGGGAAGCGCCGGGCCGCGGGCGGCTCGCGCGCTGCAGCGATTCTGACGTTTTCCGCGGCGGGTCCCGCGGCCCGAGGGGCGGCGGTGAGTGAGGCGGGGCGTGCGCGCTCCGCCATGGCCGGGACACTGTCCGCGACGTGATCGTCCAGGCTGCCCCCGCCCGAGCATTCCGGGCCCTCGCAGCCGCCACCCTCCTGCGAGCCCGTGTGACTAAACGGAGACAAAGGGGAGGCGGCGGGGCAGACCGGGGCCGGAGCGAGCGCGGCCCGGCGCCGCCTCACGTCTATGCCCGGGGCCGCGGCGGCTCTCGCGGGCGGGCGGCGGGCTCGCGACGAGCACAGCTGAGCTTTTCCGCGCCCGGCGCCCGGGAGGGCCGCGACCGGCGCGGACTGTCTGAAGTCCCCTCTCCGCCACACCATGTGAAGGCTGTCGTCCCGCCATCCCGACCAGCCGCCGTGAAAGATGGGGGATGCAGCAGACCCGCGGGAGATGAGAAGGACGTTCATTGTTCCAGCCATCAAGCCCTTTGACCACTATGACTTCTCCAGAGCCAAAATCGCCTGCAATCTGGCTTGGCTGGTGGCCAAAGCCTTTGGGACAGGTAAGTGGTGTCATCCCTTCCTCTTCCTCCCGATGGTGTCCACATCCCGGTTTTTGTTCCTGATTCCAGCCCCCTCCCCCCATGTATGTCTTCCGGTACAGGTTCAGGGAGATGATGGGAGACTAGCACTAGGAGAAAGAAAGAAGGCAGGTTTGGTCTTAAATGAGGTGCCCTTGACTGATTGTTTTTAATGCATAGGGTTGGCCAGATTCCTTCTATTGGATAGCGTGAGTGTGTGTGTGTGTCAATTGAAGGAGCAAATTGTCGTGTTTTCCCAAAATGGCTTTAATTTGTGGTGTTTTCCTCATTATGCTGCATACATTTCCCTATCAGTCATAATTGTGATTACACTGCCAAGAAATCTGAGTTTCTTTATTACTGGAAGAAGGCGGATGGTCCATGGTACTATATTGATTTTGACATTTGTAATGGTGGCTGCTATTCGGCTCTATAGGATGAAAGGTGGTTCCGTTGAAGTGCAGTATTAATTTTTGTTGTCATTCTTTATCCCTCTGTCAGCCTTCCATACACATTTCAAATCCTCATTAAGCCACCCATTAAAACCAGTTTTCATTTATAAGTTAATATTATCGAGGCATATTCCTTTTTCCAGATGTATGTATCTTGGCGTAATAAAATCAGATAAACAAAACCTCCTTGCTTTGAAGTTTTCTTTTTGAAGTAGAAGTGGTTTTTTTTTGGGGGGGCAATGTGCTGTTGACACAGAAATCCTGTAGTACAGTGGCAATTAAACACTCCCTCCATAACCCAGTCTTTACAGAATAACAGGAAAGGGGCCTCCTGCTGTAATTCCTTAGCTCTTGCTTTAGAAGCTCATCTTGTGGAATGCTTTAAAAAAATTAAGAGAAGTCCCTCAGTGCTTGCAAACTGTTCTCTGGATGTTTTGTGGACGATGACTGATTTCCAGTTTCAGGACTGTGAAAATATGTGGCTTAATGGTTTAATCATGCTTTATTGTTTAACCTTACACATAGCGAGTGTTTTCATGACTTGTGCATCTGGGTTAAAGAGTAGATGAATTCCCTCTTAGAAAAGAATTTGAGGTAGTTTGAAGGAATTTTTATGTTTATGTCTAATAGGAAACACAGATAATACTTCTAAAAAATTGATATAAGGAATGGGAAGTAGTATACTAAGTATCTATTTGGAGAACAAACGAGGCTCTTTGCATACTTAGAAAACAGGGAAACTAACAGAGTTTTCTGTGTGGAAGGAAGCTAGAACACAGAGAGGACCAGGGCCATTCTTGCCATCTGAAACAGAGAGAGTGCTTATAGCATAAAAGGCGAGCGTTCTGCAGTTCACTCTCCCAGAGGCTTCGGAGCAGAAATGTCCTACTTTGGATGTATGTCAGGCTGGTCACTGGATTCTGGAGTACTAGACCACACTTGGGAAGAAAGGAAGTGAAGGAGCATACTGTCAGTGAGTTCTGACTTCTGCCAGGTGCTCTGCAGTGTTTTGCATTGTTTTACATTAGAATTCACAACTCTGATGCCAGTGTGCTCCATGTTTAAGTAGGAGGAAGCCAGGGCAGCATTTGGCATGAACAAAAAGATTTAAGGCCTTAAGAGAGCAGCTTACAAGTTGACACATTCTTCAGTGTGTGTGTGTGTGTGTGTGTGTGTGTGTGTGTGTGTGTGTGTGTGTGTGTGTGTATTCTGAGACATCTCATTGGTCTCACTGTGTATGTTCAGGGGGCCTGGTCTCATATGGAGACTGGAATCCAGACTGGCCTTGGATTCATAGTAATCCTCTGCCTTAGCACTAGGCATCAGTGCTAGGGTTAGAGATGTGTGCTACTCTGTTCCACCTTGCTTTGCTTTATTGGCAGTCTTTTTTTTTCTTTTTCTTTTATGTGCATTGGTATTTTGCCTGCATGTATGTATGTCTGTGTGAGGATGTTGGATCCCATGGAACAGGAGGTACAGTTGTGAGCTGCCGTTGCTCTTAACTGGGTGCTGGGAATTGAACCTCAGTCCTCTGGAAGAGCAGCCAGTGCTCTTAACCACTGAGCCATCTCTCCAGTCCCCTATTGACAGTCTTTAAAACATAAACTTATACAGAGTAAATTGAAAAAAGGTAAGATTTTTTGATATATTTTTATTTGCCATAAACACATAAAAAGGTTAACAGACAAATCTTTCTATTTATTACTCAAAACGTTAACCCAACTTCTTAGGCTAACGTATAGGGTTTTTTTTTTTTTTTTTTTTTTTATTGTTGCTGTTAGAAATGTTCAAAGTTTTAGAAATAATTTGTTGTATCACATTTATATGCCTGTGTGCATGTACACACACTTACCCATTAGAGGACAACTTGCTGGGGTTGGTTCTCTGTACCAGGTGGGCTCCAGGGCTAGAATTCAGATTGTCAGACTTGGCAGCAAGGGCTTCTATCCGCTGAGTAATCTTACTGGTCGCTTCCTAACTTTTGATATACAAAATATCATTAATTTTAGAACTGTATGTTGGAAAAGCAATTCAAAATGGTTAACACAGAATTAATTGTGGGCAAGGAATAAATTGTAAAACCACTAAGACTAGCATTGTGATACCTAGAAAGCAAATACGAGATATTTACATGAATAATATTCTTCTTGTCCTGAAAAATATTCCAAAGGCCCATCTTTCATAGAGTGTGTGTATTCATTAGTTTTTGGTTTTTGAAAGACAGTGCTTCATGTAGCCTAGAGTGGCCTTCAATTCACCATATAACCAAGAATGACACTGAACCCTGATCCTACTGCCTGAGTTTCTAGAGGGTGTGCTAGGGATTACAGGTCCCAATCGTAATAGTTTTATTTTCTCAAAGATTGTAGCTATGGTTTTGTTTAAACGAAGAATAAGTTTGTATAGATGAATTTACAACCACAGTAGGTATTCTGGTCACAAAAGAGGAGGCTAACCTATGTGATGACTGCTACAGTGTTTGAAAATAACACATTCAAGCAGCAATATAACTGAGATTGCCTTAAATGTTTTGTTGTTTTGACTTGTCCAGCTGATGCATGTAGAAGAATCTCTTGGAAGGAATCCCACTCTCTCTCCTCCCCACATTCCTCTCTCTGTGTGTGTGTGTGTGTGTGTGTGTGTGTGTGTGTGTGTGTGTGTGTGTTGTATAAACAGGGTCTTACTGTATAGCGCTTGAACTCACTATGTGGACCAGACTGGCCTGTAACTCACAGGTTCTCCTGTCTCTGCCTTCTAAGTGCTGGGATTGAAGGCATGCACCACTATATTCTTAGCATGTGTCTGTTGACACAGATTCTTGCTGTGTAGTTCTGTCTAGCTTAGAATTCATGTGAGTCATCTTAATCAGCGTCTTGAGTACTGGGATTGCAAATGTGGGCCATCATGCCCCCCAGAAGGCCCATTTTATAGTGCCAATTTATCAGTTTGACCTTAGTAGCTATATTTTCTGTGTGTGTGTATTTATGCCTGTGCATGTGTCTGTGACTGTGCCTGTGAAGGACATAGGCAGAATTGCTCTCCATTCTCTGAAACAAGGTTTCTCATTGAATTTGCAGCTCCCCAGTCTGGCTAGCAAGCCCCAGGGATCTTCTTTTTTTCCCCCTCTGGGTGCTAGGATTATAGGTGCATACTCCCACCAACCCTGGCTTTTTGTGTGGGATCCAAAGTCAAGTTCTCTTGTTTGTGTAAGAAGCACTTTTACTTAAAGACAGTACCATCTTCCCAGCCCCTCTTTTTCCTTATTCTATCTAGTTAGTAATGTAAAATCATTTGCTGTTGTAGGTATACTTTGTTACATTTCTTTATGTCCCAGCAGATATTGTTAAAATCTTATAGAAGTCCTGACTCCTACTAAATATTTACAAGGACTGTTAGAGCATTGAGTAGCCATGAGGTGAAAAGAGACTCAGAGCAGAGAGGCCATTTGGGACATTACTGCAAGAGTCTGGATAAGAGGTGATGAGGGCTCAAGGTGGGGTGAAAATAGTAATAAATCTGCTATATTCATTGAGCAGTTACTGGGTGTCATACACTTCACACATAGTATCTCATTTTAATCCTCATGATGGCCTTAAGAGGTGGACACTAATGCTCACCCCAGTTTTAACGAGACTCGTGGGTTTAGGAGCTTATTCAATGGAAGGAACTAGGATCAAAACCAGGGAAGTCTGACTTGGTGTATGCTTTTAATAGTTAAGGACTATTTTACATGGGCCAAAGGAATGGAAAAAGAAGTTAGTGACAGAGAGATGTTGAGGAAATTTAATCCTTAGTGTTTCTAAAGGACTGAATTTGGGGTACGTGGGTGATTTTGAAGAGTATAAATGATAGGGCCACCCGAGGATTTAGAGAAAGTGACACTTGGAGACTTTCGTGGCTGGGAAGTACAATTGTGACCCTGGTTAATGGAGAAGCAGCAGGTTGGATGGGAAGGCAGATGTTTTTAATACTCTTGAGCCTGGTGTGTAAGTCCATGTATGCTGTCTGAGAAATCCAGTGAAGTCAGTAGTGACAAATACAGGGAAGACTGCTGTGAGATCCGAAGCCGAGTCTGGAGTTAATCATTTGGTGTTCTGTGGATAGTAACTGCAACTGAAGTTGCACGTAGATGTGATTGTAGAGAACAAGAAAAAAGTTAAAGACACATTTAGAAGAGTAAGGACTTAGGTCTGGAGAGGTGGCTCAGAGGGTAAGAGCACTACTGGCTGCTCTTCCAGAGGTCCCGAGTTCAATTCCCAGCAACCACATGGTGGCTCACAACCATCTATAATGAGATCTGATGCCCTCTTCTGGCATGCAGGCATACATGCAGAGAGAATACTGTATACATAATAAATAAATCTTTAAAAAGAAGAGGAGGAGGAGGTGAAAGGACTTAAGAAAAAGGAAGGAGAAGCAGAGCAATTGGAGTTAAGAACTGTATTGTAGGGCTGGAAAGATGGCTCAGAGGTTAAGAGCACCGACTGCTCTTCCAGAGGTCCTGAGTTCAATTCCCAGCAACCACATGGTGGCTCACAACCATCCGTTATGAGATCTGGTGCCCTCTGCTGGTGTGCAGATATATATGGAAGTAGAATGTTGTATACATAATAAATAAATAAAATCTTTTTTTTTTTAAAAGAATTGTATTGTAAAAGCATATAGACCAGTGAGATGGCCAGCTTGAATTTGATCCCCAGGAACTACAAGGTAGAAGGAGATAACTGACTCTGGCAAGTTGTTCTCTGACAGTCACACATGCACCGTGACACACAAGCCTCCCTCCCCCCTCCCAATAAGTAGATGAATTAATGTTTAAATTTTTGTTCAGAAGAAAGGATAATAGCATTGAGGCCCTGGGAGGAAAGGTGTTTGACAACAGTGGTTTTAAGCAAAGAGGAAAGGCTAACTGCTGTATAGTTCAGGATAAGGACTGTACAGTGGGAACAGTGACATTCAGAGAGACTGGTAGGGATGGGGAGTGGCGCTGGAGGCTAGTCTGGAGAAATCACTTTCAGCCCAGCAGTGTGAAGTAAGGTGTGTTGTAGTAAAGGAGGCTGTTTTAAACAAGACCCTGAAAATAGGCATTGAAGTTGGAGAAAATGGCTTGTGTCCATGGAGGAAGGACCATCAGGTGCTGTAAGGGAAGCAGCACAGATTTGGTGAGATTTGTGTAGTGAAGTCAAGGGGAAACTAGCTTGGAAGGTAAACTAGTGCACAGTAGTATTTACGATTGCATTTTGTTGTTGTTGTTAGTAGGTAAATTATCTTAAAATGCACTGAATTAAAATTAAAATTGTTATTTTATCATACCATGTACTTTGAGTTGATTACTATTCAAGGCATTTTACATGAATTTTTCTTTTAGTTCTGAGAGCAACCCTATTGAGTAGATATGTTATTTCTTCCCCAAATCTCTAAATCAGGGGTTCCCAACTGTAGAACTATTGATCAGGTAATTCTTCATTCTAGGGGCTGTCCTGTACATTACAGAACTTTATCAGCACCCTTAGTTCTTGTCCAAATGCCAATAGTATTCTCTATGCCTGCTGGAAACTTGCAACATATTGCCAGGTTAAAAGGGTATTTTTATTTTAAAGTGTGAACAATATCCAGGTTGAAGTCAAGAAGTTAGGAAATGTAGTTTTTCTTTTTTAAATAAATAAAAAAAGGCATGGAGAAGCTAATTAAATTATCTTTGGCCATCTAGTTAAATCTAGTGAAAAGTTTCCTGCTTGCCTGGGACCCTGACCTACTCAGTTTATGTTCTGGGCAAGGTGGCATCTCCAAAATCTTTTTCAGAAGCTCTTATGGAGTACACTTTAAAAAGGCTGAACTGTATACTTCATGTTACATAAGTGTTGCCATAAAGAAAAATGAAATCTTGGAAATAGCATAGGAAATGGATTTGAGTAGGACTAAAAGTTATAGTGGGGATCCATTGGATGTTAAAGGTGGGAAATGTAGACAAATGAGACTAGGTTGAAATTGGATAGGAAATAGTTTTGTTTGTAATTAATGGAAAACCCAACTCAAATTGACTAACAATAAAAAGGATTTATAACTACAAGAGTCCTAAAGTAGAATGGATTTGGATTTGAATTTCTGGTGCTTGTGTTTTTCCTTTTAGCTGTACCCTTCTTCACTGGTGGGCTTTATTCTCTGGTTGTCATGGTACTAAATAGCTATAGGTGTTCCAGGAGTCAACCAGCAACCACAATTCAGAGCCCTTCCTGATTATTACATGAAAGTTCTGCAGTCTTTTCTTGCCCTTTTCTTTTTCTTAAACAAAACCATTTGATGGCATCTCATCCATGTACAGTAACAGCAAACTTTCGTGGCCTCATTACCTATACAATCATAAACTTGTGGCCAGTCTTGATCTGTAAGCACGTCCTCCCCCAACCAATTATTTAAAGCAAATCTGAAACTGCTCTATCTACCCAAAGACAAAACTCTTTAAAATGTAACCATGTCACTGCCATTACCACAAGTCCCACCCTAAGGCATAAGTGTTAGCATTTCTGATTGTGTCATACATTCCTTTTCTTTTTGTAGTTGTTTACTTGTCCTTGTCAGTATCTGCCAAAGGACCATTTGTTCTAAGTTTTTTGTCTTTGTTTTTCAAATATATAGACTCCCTCTGTCGTTCTTGCAATTTGCTTGTTGGAGAAAGCAGAGTGTTTAATAAAATGTCTTGCGTTTCAGCTATAGCACTCTTGGAAACAAACCCAAAGGACTCTATATCCTCCACAGAGACACTTGCACATCCATGTTTATTATTTTCTTCATGATAGGATAATGGAAACACTCCAAATGCTCATTAATGGATGGATAATGAAAACGTGGTACATGTTTTCATGTACCATGGGCTGTTATTCAGCTATAAAGCTGAATAACCATGGGCTGTTATTCAGCTATAAAGAAAAATGAATATTGAAATTGGTAAAGAAAAATGGATGGATCTGGAAAATATAATATTAAGTGTGGTCACCTAGACTCAGAAAAACAAAAGCTCATGTTCTCCTAAATGTCCTGGCCCTGCCCATAATGTATATCTGTATATATGGAGATAGCTGTAAGTGTGGAAGAAGTCTAAAAGTCTGGAAAGGAGTCCAAGTGGAGGGTCACAGGTGGTGAGGAAAGGTCACTGGGTCATGAAGGATGAAAAGAACCACGTGGGGGAGTCTATAAGTGGGGAACAGGGAAGCATGAGGATGGAAAACCTCAGAAACACACTTCGTTTAAAAATGTCATAATGGTGTTTAACACATTACATGCTGATAAGAAGAGATCTTGGGTTTTGTTGTTTTGAGACAGGGTCCCATGCAGTCCAGCCCGGCCTTGCACATTTGTAGCCAAAGACGATCTTTAGCTCCTGATCCTCCTGCCTTTACTTCCCAGATAGTGGTTTTAGGAATGTGCCACTACACACGGCTTAATGACGTTTTTTTATTCTTTAGATTTCCAGAGTTGCTTAACAGGTTTCTTTTTTCTTCTCTGTTTCTAAATTGATAATTTGATTTAGGAAATAGATTCCATTCGTATTTTTTTAAAAATAAATGTATGCTGTATATGTGGATTTTTGTTTTAATCAGGTGACACTTCATATCGTTCTGTCATGATGTCTTCTTTTTGGAATGCTCCTTTAATAATAAACTTCTTAGCCTGTCAGTGGTGGCACACACCTTTAATCCCAGCACTCAGGAAGCAGAGGCAGGCAGATCTCTGTGAATTTGAAGCTAGCCTGGTCTACAGAGCTAGCTCCAGGATAGTTTGGGCTACACAGAGAAACCCTGTCTTGAAAAACAAAAACCAAAAGAAACTTCTTGCCATCGGGTGTGGTGGTGCACACTTTTAATCCCAGCATTTGGGAGGCAGAGGCAGGTGGATCTCTGAGAGTTTGAGGCCAGCCTGGTCTACAAAGTGAGTTCCAGGATAGCCAAGGCTATTACATGTAGAAACCCTGAGAGTTGTGTGGGAAATTACCCTAATACAGGAATAACCTCTAAGCACATATGAGGCAGCCTACCTCAGAGGTCTTGGAACAGAAAGCAGACAAAATAACTTGAAATGCTCATTCTCATGACTTATTAAATCAATCCACAGGAAGAAGCAAGAAGAAAAAGAAAAGTTTTAGTGATTTAATTAGGATAAGGTGGAAGCAGGAAGAATATTTCAAAATTTGCAGCAGACAATGTTTTTATGTCCATCCTTTCTGCCACTTTAGTTTTTCCTGCTCTTGGTATGGTCATTAGGACAAGAGTTGAAATTCCAACAAAGAGCCTCTTGGGGAAACCCAGTCACTGACACATACTGTTTTTATCAGAGACACCAGAGGAATGAGCATGTCTGCCACAGTTGAAGCTTACCAGTAAGCTTGGTGAATAGTCATGGATTTTGTGTTCCTTTGGTAGCAAACTTAGACCAAAATGGGGATCATTGTTGGGTGGCTGGATTAAGGACTCATGAATATTAGTTTTTTTTTTTTTATAGGTCCTTTGTCTCTATGTTTACTGTATCATAAATATTTAGTGACATATATGTGTATATATTTGTAGTATGAATAATCAGTATCTAGGTGCTTCATGACCATAGGGTATCTTTATTTATTTATTTTTTTATTTACTCTTTTTGTTTTGTTTTTCGAGACAGGGTTTCTCTGTATTGTTTTAGAGCCTGTCCTGGAACTTGCTGGCCAGACCAGGCTGGCCTCGAACTCACAGAGATCTGCCTGTCTCTGCCTTCCAACTGCTGGAATTAAAAGCATGCACCACCAATGCTCGGCTGGGTATCTTTATTTTTATTTTTTCCATTCCCTATGTTTGTTATACATAAACTACTAAAACTTTAATACAATCTGTTAAGTCTCTGTTTGCTAAACTTTTCCTTACTTTAAATATCTCAGCACATAGTTATATTCTATAAACTACAAACTCATCTTTTATAATAGAATAGTCTTGAAAATAAAGGCACATTGAGATACAGGAATGGCAGGATAAGTGGTACATTCTTTCCTTTTGTTAAAGGGAAATTGGATGAAGCTGTCAGTCACTGGCCCCTCAGAATCTAAAAGGGTATAAAGAATAGGAAGAGAGAACATCGAAACACCGGTGACCACAATGTGCCAGGGCACTGAGTAAACGAGGACGTGGTTTTTAGAAGCTGAGTGTGGCTGGCAGACAGGAGCACTTTACTCTTCTAGTCCAGAGGAAGGATTTTAATCCTCAGAGAAGGAAAAAAATTGAAAACCCTTGGGATAGACGGGCTCTGTGCCACGATTGAATTTGCTTATGCAAAACAAGCAGTTTGACTAGAGAGAATGACTTAATTTTAAATTGTGTTTTTGTGTGCATATGCACAGGTGCTTTTATTTGTCAGCATTTGTCTTCCTCTATTGCTATTCACCTTTTTTTTTTTTTTTTTTTTTTTTTAAAGGCAGGCTGTCTCAGAACCTGGAGCTCACCACTTTGACTATGTTGGCATAACATCAAAACCCCCAAGATTCAGCTGTCTCCTTCCACCAGACTGGGGTCATAGATATGTGCTGTCATGCCCAGCTTTTTACATAGGTTCTGGGCATCTGAACTCAGGTTCTTTTGTTTGCACAGCAGACATTTTACCCACTGAGCTATTTTCTCAGCCCCAGGTAGGGCATGCTTTGGAGTGACAACAAAAATGAATATGGGAAGATAAAATTAGCAATAGATGTGGTAATTGAGAGGAAAAGTGCTGATTATATGCACCAAAGTGACATGAGTTGACATGATAAGGGAAAGATTTGGACTTGGTTCTGAATTTTTTTTGAAGGCTAAGAGACAGGAAAATAGTAGTGATGATGACTCCTAAGTTTCTGTCTTGTATAGCTAGATGAACACTGTAGTCCATTGGTGTGTGAAACCCTAGAAGATGGGGCAAGAAAGATTGGTAATCAGCATTTTGAGGTCTTATACTTTCCCCTTTACCTAGATTTAAGAACTGTTAACATACAGTCCAGTTTATCATTCTATTCTCCCTCCCCTCCTTCTATACAAATACATGTACACATTATGTTACGTGCAAATATAAATGTATGTGATATTTTTATTTGACTATGCACTGGAGACATTGTACCCTCCCCATGCCCCAGATATTTCACTGTATTTCTTTTAAATGTAAGTTTGTTCTCGTAATCTCTTTTTAAAAAATCAGAAAATTAACTGATATATTTTCTAATCCACAACCCATGTTCAATTTTGTTTCAAAGCTAATTATTGCTGTTTTATTTCTCATTGCAAAATCAAATCCAGGATCATGCATCGTATTAGAAATTCACTTTTAATCTTTAGTAGTCAGTCATGACAGCAACATTTTGAAAGCCTAAGCACTTAGTTACATGCTGAGTTGTGTATCAAGCTTTTTCCTTGCCCTCTATGTTGGTCCTTGCCAAACTGCCTGTATGCTGTAAGCCTGATAAAAGCAGCCAGTCTTCTTTCTTCAGTGCTCTGGAATGCTGGGCCTTCCTTAGCAGATGTCTCCTTCCACCTTGGGTCTGAGTGACTAGAATGGTGATGAGATCCTGGCATGGGTTCTGGCTGTGTCCCAGAATAGGAGTGCCTAGACTGGAGAAACAGAGGACACAGATTCTAGAGACGATGTCCCAAATTCCTGGTAATGTCTGCCTTCTGTCTTCCATCTTCTTTGACCTTTTTCCTGCCTCATTTTCTTTCTTCTCTTATGATTACCGCCGCCACCTGTTTTTCTACCTGCAGACGTGCCCTGTTCCCTCTTTGCATAGCACCATCTCTGCATTCCACAGGGCCCTTGCTTGGCAAAGGGTGTCCCAGCACCTAAAGACAAGCCAAATAGCCAAAGGAAAGATGTCCAAACAGAAGAAAGTTTTCTTACCCACTGTGTTCCTCCTAGGGTGAGAGTGACACGTCCTCTCATATACAGTAATGCTGGGAAGGTCTGGGGTTGGGGTAGGGAAGTGGTAACTCCTCTTTCCCATTATCCCCAGTGTGTGAACTTTCTTTTTTTATTATAAAATGTACTTTTATCTTAGAAAAAATGAGTCAGTTATTTACAGAATGCCTCTGAAATTGTCTTTATTTAATGTTGTAGTGATTGATGTTAACACAAATCTGGCAAAACTACCACAGAGCTACGAATTCTCAGTAAATAAGATCACATGACACATGACACTGCCAGGGATGTTTACTATGACCATCTGCGAAAGTTTACTCCACTATACAATGAATTCTTTACGTTTAAGAAAAGATTTATTTTTATTTTATATGTATGAATGTTTTGCCTGCATGTATGTCTGTACACCATGTGTGTGTCTGGTACCAGAAGAGATCAGAAGAGTGTGTTGGATCCCTCGGAAGTGGAATTACAGAAGGTTGTGAGTTACCATGTGAATGCTGGGAATTCATCCTGGGTCTTTTGCAGTAACAGCACATTCTTTTAACCACAGAGTCATCTCCCCAGCCCTACTTTTTTTCTATTTTTAGTTAACAATTTATGGGGATTTGACTCTGTAAACTTGTACCTACTTTTTTACCATCAAGTAATAATTTTGCCTGAATCTGTTATAACTTGATTACTGTTATCATTCCTCCTCATTGATTATTTGGTACTCTACTACAAGGAAGAGCTTTTTTTTTGTTTTTCTTTTTGTTTGTTTTTGTTTTTTCCAGACAGGGTTTCTCTATGTATCATCTCTGGCTGTCTTGGAACTTGCTATGTAGACCACGCTAGCCTTGAACTCACATAGCTCTGCCTGCCTCTGCCTGTCAAGTGCTGGGATTAAAGGCAAGTGCCACCACTGCCTGACAAGGAAGAACTTTTTCTTTCCTATGTATTTACTTACTTACTGGGACAGTATCATTGGTTCATCTTTTATTTAATGAATTATAATCCTTTATTGTTTTGCATTTGGTATAACTCAAATTGCCCTAGATTTGGCCAGTAGGCTTCCCTTCCATCTGGATCCTATGTCCCCTTGACATAGTTGTGTCCCTTCTTACATACAGCATTCCTTTCTCTCTGACAGTGAGGCTCACACATCCGTATGCACATGTGTGTGGTAACAAAGATATTCTAAGCTGTCTTGTACTTTATCTGTACCAGGTTTTGATGGGAAGAAACTAAGTTAGAAACTAAGGTACAGATTATAGGTTTATTGCTTGTGGAACGTTAATATAACAGAAAGCTAACACACAGAACATATAGCTACAAGTATTTTTTTTATTTTTTCTGTGTATATGTTTTAAATACTGTATTTATATCAACGTTTACCATTTCATACCACATCAAAGTTCCTTTGAGTCTTCGTCATATTGTAACCCCTTCATCACTGAGAAACTGAACTCCTCCTGTGAGTTTAGGTTTCTTTGTGGCATTCAAGCGAAATAGTAGGTTGATGCTTCCAGAATGATCTGGAACATAAAAGACCTGGTCTCAGGGTAGTGGAAGGAGTGCAGTGGTAACTTAAGCTTGAGAATGCCATACAGCACTCAACACATCGCCTGGTTGTGGAGCTCAGAAAAGGACTTTTTAATTGATGCCATCTGGGTTTAGGGGCTTGCTCTATTTTAGTAACGTCTCAGGAGCCTGTTTTGTGTCAGAGTTCTGTGCACTAGTGACACTGGACAGAGAGGCATTAGAGTAGGAAGCTGCAGAAAGAAAGATGCAAAAGTTAGGGGAGAATTAAAATTGTTAAGGGAGTTGGTTCTTAACATCTCCCTTGTTGGTGCAGGATACTCTCTTGTATCTACTTTGCTGGGCTAGCTGGCTTGTGAACTTCTGACCTGCCTCTGCCTCCTCTCCTGCCTTAGAAGTGCTGGAGTTAAACAGTTCAAACTTCAGTCTGGCAAGCAAGGCAGCCTCCTTTTAACATTCTGATGGACAAAATATCTTTAATTGTAGCTTTCTTAGATTACTGGTAGTATGAGTTTCTTTTACTGTTAGTGATTGCTTTTCGTGTTTTTCAGTTAGCTGAAAGCTCAGAGTTTGGCTTTAGTTGGAAGTTTTTAAAATTTTTATATTCAGTGTTAATAATTATTTCAGAAACTTTTTTAAGATTTGAAAAATAAGGCATTCCTTCCTATCTGCTGCCCCTTACTTTTTTTGTTTTTCCCTTATTTTAAGAAATCTGTTCCGCTTGTAGGAATAGGGATGACACTGGCAGTTGAGCCTCTTCTAGCCTGTTGCCTAAACAGTACTGTCACTACTGCTTCTACCTATACCTCAAGCATTTCCAATGCATGTGAATTTCAAAACATAAATCTAGTCAGGTGGATAATAACACGATTGAGATAGGTTCTGTTAAAGATCTGGCACACAAGAAAAACTTGTCTCCCATCCTTTGCAATTCTCACAGTGGTATTTCACTCAGCCATTCTGTAATTATGAAGTTTTTGCTTTTTGTTCTGGAGTTCAGAAAAGAATGAAATAGTTTACCTGGTTTTGCCTGCTTCTTTTCTTTTTCTTTTTTCTTTTCTTTTTTTTTTTTTTTTGGGAGGGGGGGTGTTTTGAGACAGTTTCTCTGTATTGTTTTGGAGCCTGTCCTGGCACTTGCTCTGGAGACCAGGCTGGCCTCGAACTCACAGAGATCCGCTTAGCTCTGCCTCCCAAGTGCTGGAATTAAAGGTGTGTGTCACCAATGCCCAACTTGCTTCTTTTCTAATATGCTCTTTCAGCTCATTTTTCAAAAAACATACAATCGCAAATAATTTTGAAAAATAACATATAAACCATTATAATCTGTTTTGAAAGTCTTCTCAAGAATGTCCTTGAGGATTTGTTTTAGGTGTTTGTGTTTGGTGTGGTGGCTCACAGTTGTCATCCCAGCTCTCAGGACACTGAGACAGAAGAAGGGCTGCAAGGTATTTGTATGGAGGTTTTCTTTCTTTTTTCAAAAAAATAACTTCAATTAAATTTGTTCCCAGACAATTCCTACAAGTATACAGTCCGCTCTGATTATTGTCACCTCTCACGATTTTTGGAACCCAACCCTTCCTACCTCCTCCCCAACCCCTCCTTCCTAGGAGTCCCTGTGCTTCCATTCATTGTTTTGTGACTTGAGTTTAATGAGGACCATCTGTTGGCCAGGGGTTTAGAGCTATTTATTGGAACCTGGTGGGCTAGCTCAGTGGTATACACAACTAGAGACAATGTCTGTTCTTCTCCCAGAATCCAAGAGTAGCCAAGAGTTTGTCAGGGAACGCAGGGCCCTGTGAGATAAATGATGTATTGATAACAGGCCCAGTCTGTGTGGACTCATTGCAGGCAGCTCTGGCTGCTGTGAGAACATGATTGTATTGGCTGTGCTGTGCCCAGAAGATAGCTTTCACACCAGCTCTTAGACCTTTTCACCCCTTCTTCTGTAATGTTTCCCAAACCTTAAGCAGCGTTTCTTAACCTGTGGGTCAAAACCCCGAAACCTGGGGGTCGACTGACCCTTTCACAGAGATTGCCTGAGACCATTGGAAAAAAGATATTTACATTATACTTCTTACAGTAGCAAAATTACAGTTATGAATTATCAAGGAAAATGATTTTATGGTTGGAGTGACCATAATATGAGGAACTGTATTAAAAGGGTTGTGACATTAGGAAGGTGGAGAACCACTGCCTTAGAGGGTATGAAAGTCTTTAAGGCTGAACCAGCTCAACCATCATCACCTTGAGTACCATGTGTCTCTGAACTCACTGCTATTCATTGTAAAGAGAAGCTTCTCTGATTAAGGCTGAAGGCAGCCTGTGGATGTAAACATATATTTATGAAAACAACCTGGTGTCATGACAACCTTTTCTTTCTTTAGGGAGTTGAAAAATACTTTTTTTGGAAGGGGTGTGTGGCTCAAGACAGGGTTTCTTTGTATACCCCTGGCTGTCTTGGAACTCACTCTGTAGACCATGCTGGCTTTGAAACTAGAGATCCTCCTGAGTTCTGGGATTAAAGGTGTGAGCTACCCCTGCCTGACAAAAAAGTACTTTAAAACATATTTGAAAGTCATCTTTTGTTTGTTTGTAGACAGGGTTTCTCTGTGTGGCCCCTAACTGTGCTGGAACTGTCTTTGTAGGTCCAGTGGCCTTGAACTCAGGCATCCCCCTGCCTCTGACTCCTGAGTGCTGAGTCCAAAGGTGTGTGCCACCACACCTGCTTACATTTGAAGCAATCTTTGTTACTCTGTTTTTCTCTTCTCCTTGTACCAGGGTTGTTTTCAAAATAGACCTTTCATCTAAAGTTAAGGGTATGCTGTAATAAAGTGAAAATAGCCCTAGGCCTTGCATCTTCCACCTTCCACCCTTGTGATCCTGGACTATCAAAGCTACTTTGTAGTGTATCACCTGTGTAGAGCTGTATTTATAGCTGCGTGTCTGTCTTGGGGCAAGAGAACTGTTGTGAAGTTTTTTTTGTTTTGTTTTGTTTTATGTCACACACATACAAAGAGGTGGTTAAGATTCTTGTTTAGAGCAATGCCTAACAGACACTGTTCTAAGTATTTACTTCTGTTACTTATCTGGGTATCACCCTTACTTGTCTTTTTCACCAAGATACTGTAAAGCAGTGTGTGAGAATGTATAAATGGATGTGGAACTATAGACTGAAATAAGCCTTTCCCTCCCCAAGCTGCTTTTGGGTTCAGTAGTCTATCTCAGCACTAGAGTCCCTAACTAAGACAGTGGGGTAGATAAGCTTAAAATCTTAGTAATGGGCATGTACTTTTTTTGTGCATTGCTAGTGCTTAGATGCCAAGATGGCCTGTTTTAATCATTTTTACTGCTATTACAGGAAACAAAATGTCACTTAGATATTTTATAATAATTATCTTTTCTTTTTTCTGGTCTTTAGAGACAGGGATTCTCTGTGTAGCCCTGGCTGTCCTGGAACTTACTCTGTGGACCAGGCTGGTCTTAAGCTCAGCGATCTGCCTGCCCCTGCCTCCCATGTGATGGAATTAAAGGCATGTGACACCACTGCCCAGCTAATAATTATTTTAATAAAATCCACTCAGACATTTTATGATAATTATCTTAGTATAGTTTTTCTTTAATGGATTTTCTGCTAATAGCTTCTGTTTAGGTACTATGATGCTAAAATACAGTACCTGCACTGAAGTCTGAAGTGAACGTTAAACCCTATGTTAAATTTAAGTTTGGATGACTTTTGGGTTGGTAAGGCAGTTAGAAAGGAAGGAAAGTGTTTTCAATTATTAAACATGAATGATATTTTTAGATGTCTCTAAAATCCCAAATTTATAGATTGGTTCTGACCTCTTTCTGAGTCCTATATTTCCTGCTGCTCACTGGGTATTTCTGTTTGGATATTTTTGCTATTATTTCAAACTCAGTATGTCTGCAACAGAACTTACCTTCTTTCTTCCAGAATTGGTGTAGCCCCTGCTTTTTGTTTTTCTATAATACTAGCACCCTTTTTGTATTAGTTACTTTTCTGTTGCAATGATAAATCATCATCAAAAGCAACCTGTGGAAGAATTTCTTTTGGGTTCTGTTTCCAAATGGGTAAGAATTTGTCCTGGCAAGGAGGCATGGTAACAAGTGGCAGGCATGGCAACAGGAACGGGAAGCTGAGAACTCAAATCTTGAATGCCAGATACAAAGCAGAGAGAGTACATTGGAAGTAGGAGAGGCTTTTTATTTCTCAAAACTCTTCCCAGTGACATACTTCCTCTAGCTAGGCTGTACCTCTTAAACCTCCCCAAAGGATGCCACTAATTGGGACCATGCATTCAGATATCTTAGTCTATGGAAGACATTCTCAGTTGAACTACTACACTTATAACTTAGGTTTGATCATCTTTGATTTTTATCGTGACCTCTGCTATATGCCTGGGTACCTTCTGATTGCCTTTAGCAATCTCATGTTTTTTACTGCTTCTAGTTTTCTTCTCCTTCTCTTCTCTCCCCTTCCTCTTCTTTCATGTGCATTTGGTGTTTCCCCATGGGTGTCAGGTCCCCTGACACTGGAGTTACAGACAGTTGTGAATTGCTATGTGGGTGCTGGAAATTGAACCAGGGTCCTCTGGAAGAGTAGTCAGTGCTCTTAACCTCTAAGGCATCTCTCCAGCCCTATGCTTTGTTTTGTTCTGTTTTCCCCTGGGAGAGGAGAGTGGTGGTTTTGAGACAGGGTTTCTGTATGGAGCTCTGACTGTCCTGGAACTAGCTTTATAGGCCAGGCTGGCCTCAAACTTAACAGAGATCACCTCCCTCTGCCTCTCATGTGCTGGGACTAAACGTATGTAAACCACCACCGCCTGGCTCAAATTTTATTTTCTTACCTTTGTAAAATAGTTTTCATCTGTTTATGATTTGTATAGTCATCAGTATTGAATGAAAGATTTTAAACAGAAGATCTTATCAAAATAGTTGTAACTTCCCCTCAATAAATTTAGCAACCTAAGCAAAAGGGGCAAAGACTGGGACAGGGTCAGGGTGAAGGGCACTTAAGGAAGAGGGACCAGATAAGTTAGGCAGTCTCAGTTCTACCACTTGGTAGCTGATTTCTCCTGTTAGGTCTTCAGATAGTAGGTTCATTTCCTGACTGCCTGCATGAGTAGCTAGTCACTGACAGGGTTAGGAACCTACTTGAGGCACTGCAAGTGGGCTTTTCTCCTAGTTTGCATCTTCTATTGTGTATCTCAGAACCATGTGTTCTCTAAAGGGAATTTGTAGCTTTCCTTTTAGATCTTATGCCCAGATCCTTCTTACCCCCTCAAAAAAAAAAAAATCATCTTTCCAGTTAAAGGTATATTAATATTTTAAGAAGTAATCTCAAGTTCTGTGATGTGATTTTTAGTGATGTGATTATTAATAGTGATTATTAAATGATATTCGTGGTTTTTTAATAGAAGTCTTATATTTTAGATAAGATTTTTTTTCCCATCCTCTTTATAGAAAATGTGCCTGAGGAACTTCAGGAACCATTTTACACGGATCAGTATGACCAGGAGCACATCAAACCACCTGTTGTTAATCTGCTTCTGTCGGCTGAGCTGTACTGTCGTGCTGGGAGCCTCATCCTCAAGAGCGACGCAGCAAAGCCGCTCCTGGGCCATGATGCTGTGATCCAGGCATTAGCACAGAAGGGCCTTTATGTCACAGACCAGGAAAAATTGGTAACTGAACGAGATCTCCACAAGAAACCCATACAGATGGTAAGTCTTTGTATATGAAAGATTATTTCAAGTTTGAAATGCATAAGTCTGTGAATTGTACTATAAAATAGAAGGAAATACGTTTGAAAACTTTCATGGCCTCTACACCTAGAGTTCAAAAGCCATCTTGTTCTTTAAGTGAAAGAAGATTTTAACAAACTATTTTGGAATATTTGGAGGCTTCTAATGTCTAGAAGGAACAATTACGTAAATTTCAACTATTTTGAGATAATTTTTCTTTAAGTAAAATTTTCTAGTTTTAGAGATTAGCTATAAGGAGATGGAAAATGAATCCTTGACTATTTTTGTAAGACAAAAAGGGATTTGTAAATTTTCCTATGGGAATGGGACTATAGCTCAATGATAAAATTGGCACTTGAAAGACCTTACCTGGGTTTGATTCCCAGAGCCACATAAAGATAATATGTAAGGGGATGAAGAAAATAACTCAACACATATGAGCATTTAAGTGCTTTGTGCAAGCGTGAGAACTAGAGTTTGGATTCCAGCAGCTGTGTTAAAGGCCAGGCATAGTCTTCTGCAGGCCTATGACTCCATCACTTGGGGTAGAGACACGAGGATGGATGGGGCTTGCCAGGTTGCTAGCTTAGCCAAAACAATGGGAACTCCAGGTTCAGTGAGAGACCCTGCCTTAAAGGTGGAGGGTGATAGAGATGGAAAGTTGACATTCTACTTTGGCTTCCATGTGTATGCACTTATGCACACATACATATGCACACACAAAAATATTTTAAAATGTAATGGAAAATGGGAAAAAAATCACAAATGTAAAAGTATTCATTTATATGCTTCAGTCATGGGAAATTCTTATGCGTTCGATATTTTAGCTTACTTAATAACCATTAACTCATTCTTGTAGAAAATACATGTAGAAGAAGTCTAAGTGGAATAAGTATGTAGGAACTCATAGTCTATAGACATAAACCCAAATATTTTTAAGCTCACTGTGTGCTTTGAGTAAAGTTCACAAAATACAGGTATCATCAAGAGTGTTAAGAAAGTTACTAAAAAAAGGGGGGGTGGAAGAATATTACTAAAAAGCAGGTCTTATGAGACGGCTCAGTGGGTAAGTGTGCTTGCCATACCATTGTAAGGACCTGAGTTCAAATCCCCAACACAAACATAAAACAAGCCAGGTTATATGATCATGTAACCCTGCAATCTCAACACTGTGGGGAATAGATAAAGATCATTGGGGTTTGCTGACAACCAATCAGGAGGAGAATGATAGAGCAGAACACCCAACATAGTCTTTGGCCTCTGTATGTGCACACAGGTGGACACACATACCCACACATACATGCACAAAGAATGCTAAAAATTAAAAAGTAGTTTTGCATGTTCAAATTATTTTTCATGAGCATAGTAGTCTTGGGATAAAGTACTGTTACATAAAAGGGTGTATTATAAAACTCAAGAAGAGTGAACAAAGTCACCAAGTCTAATACTAAGTGGAAGGGATGTTATACTTTGCTTTCTTTTAAAAAACTCACTTTAGTACTTGTAAAGGATTGAGAATAAGTTCTCAAGAGTAATTTAGTTAAAATTTATAATAAATTATTAAGAATAACCTAGAATGTTGAACTTTTTCCACATATGAGATTTTCAATTCTCACTGGCTCCAGATTCACATATGGTTACCCTTTCTGAGTTGTGTACATGTGTGCATATCATGTGTAAACCATTCACTAGCTCTAGGGACCATTGAATTCTATTTCTGGATATGCCACATTCAGCTCTTCTGGGTTTACTCTCTTAGTTGTACTCAAACGGCAGATATATCCACTTCTTAGTAATTGGAAGTTTCAAGGCCAGGTAGATAGATACACTGCACACTGTTGACTCTGAAAGTGTTTGATTAGGAGCTGCTCTTTCAGACACAGCGAAGTATGTGGTAGGTAACCCAGATGGTCCTTAACATAGGCTGTCTGTCTTCAATCTTAATAAGGAAACAAACTTAACATACTTTCTACAGTCTGTCTAGTGTAGTTGGTATGTGTGAAGATATAACATGAAGTTACTTGGAGGACTAAGTTATTAATAAAGAGTTTGGTAGACATCTAATTATATTATTAGGTTTCTTTCACCCTATAGAACTTGCTGACAATTTTGAATGTTTAATACTTAAAGACTAAATAACATATTGTATCCCTCTTTTTCCAGCTCTGACTTCTAATTGTTGGCTGTTAAAACTTCAGACTAGACTACATCAACTTAACCCTTTGTAGTGTCACATTTATTGATCTGTATTGTAACTGTATACTTTCAGTTTTTGTCAGAATTCAAAGTTTTTCAGTTGTAACTTTTTCATTGTTACTCTTGTAATATTATATTACTCTTCTAAAAGCCTATATGAGAACATTTTACTAGTAAAATTTTGTTAAGGAACTTTTTAAATGTAACATAAGTTATTTAAATTACCAATGCTTCTTTGTCTTGCTTTTTAGGTGATATCATGTAAAATATTTTTACTCACAGTTAATGTGTTGATACCATTTTGCAGTTCTGAATAAGCTTAGTAGTTTTAGTAAACTATTATATGCCTTACAACTTTGGAGTCAGGGTGGATATAATAGCAGAAGTATCATCTTGGCTTTTTAAGACATAATATTCTTCCTGATTCTTTTTTTAAAAATGTACTTTATTTTATGTATGTGAGTATTTTGTCCACATGTATGTGTATACCATATTCATGCCTGGTGCCTACAAAGGCTGGAAGAGGGCATTGGGTGCTCTGGAACTGGAGTTAATAGAGCCTTTAGCCTCCACGCATGTCCTGGGAACCCTGGTTCTCTGCAACAGTAGCAAGTGCTCTTAGTAGATGAGCTAGCTCTTCAGCTCCTTAATTCTTTTTTTATCAAAGTCTAAGACAGTACAATATTCAATATTTAAAGAACTAATTTAAATTATGTTTCCCCCTTTTTTGACTGCCTTCTAATTGTTGATTGTTAGAACTTCACACTAGACTTTCAACTTCCCCTGCAATTGTATATTTTGTGAGAGTGGTTTTTTGACAAAATGTGTTTAGTTTCTTCTTCTGTGAAATGGGATTAAATTGGCATGAGAGGGATGACTGGTACTTTGATTGTTATTTGATGTATTTCTATATTGGTAACATTTGTATATAATTACATATACTATTTTAAAACTTACAGAGAAGAAATTTAAGTTCAAGTAGAAGTAATCATTGTCTGAAATGTTTTTACAATCAGCCTTGATTCTGCATCAGTAGATCCAGCCAAGCTGGAAGTGAAGCTACTTAAGGAAACAAAACAAAACAAAAACTGTTCACCGTGAACAGCTTTTCCCCTGGTTATTCCTTCAGCAGTATGTTTGAGACTATGACATAGTGCTTACACTGTGTTGGGTAGTACAGGTACTGTGGAGGGAGGGCTTTATACATAAGTACTCCATAGGTGAGACTTCAGATTCCCAGATTTTAGTGTCCCTAGGAGCTCTTGGAACAACTGCTAGGACATCAAGGAATGACTATAGTTCAGTGTTTAAAAGCAAACATTTCTGAGGATTGACAAGAATAAATAGTTATTTATACCAAAGTTTTGACTGTTAGTTAACCTGAGGAATAGTTGCATATGTGAAAATTACAAATGAACATTTCTCAACTAGAAGTATATTCTAGGCAAAATCTTATCAAAATTCCAGAATAAATACTGGTATCTAAGATGGCATGAAAATGTACCCAAATGCTAAGTAAGATAGATTGAGAATACAGAAAAAAAATTTTTTGTCTTTTGGTTTTTCGAGACAGGGTTTCTCTGTGTAGTTTTGTAGGCCAGGCTGGCCTTGAACTCAAAGAGATCCACCTGCCTCTGCTTCCCGAGTGCTGGGATTAGAGGCGTGTACCGCCGACACCACCACCTGGCTACAGAAAAGTTGATTGTTCTTTAGTGAAATACAATTTCATGGGAATTGTATTAGTATCAGCTGGGATGGAGTGCTGCTCCATGTTATATAATTTCAAATGCATGAAACTCTTTACCAGTTGAGAAATCAGAAAGCAGTAAGATTAAAACATCCCAAAAGCTGTGTGGGAGCTCTGAATATACGGTGTCAGAGCTGCTGCGTCGGCATCTTTAGGGAAAGAGGGCTGTGTGTTTGTACTTGTTCTGTTTTGACCCAGAGTATTACTGTGTGCCCTGCTAGCTTTGAGCCTTAGGATTCATCCTGCTCCCGCCTTCCAAGTGCTGCAGCACAGGAAGCACCACACCCAGTCCAGGGGCTTCTGGTTCTTAAATGTGGTTTTTATGGGTGGTTTCTATGATCAAGAATGTATGGGAAAGGTTCATCTAGTCAGAGTTTTATGTTGTGCATATGATACCACATAGGGCTCGGCAGGGTGAAGTGATTTGCCTAAGAGAACTGCTCTGTAGGCAAGCCAGTTAGAACCTGGGCAGAGCTGTGGCTTTCTAAAGCATGCCCTAGCTATCCTAGAACTCACTCTGTACACCAGGCTGGCCTTGAACTCAGGGATCCACCGACCTCTGCCTCTGAATACTGGATTAAAGATATGCTCCATCATAACTGACTAGTTTTGGGAATCATATTTACCTAGCTGTCCTCTAGACTAGAGACTCAGAGATCAAACTCTGGGTTGTGAATTAATTTCCCAGCCATATTTGTGCATATGTATATAATGAAATGAGATTGATTTTAGGATATGGTTTATTGTTTCATTATTATGTAAATCAAAGTACTTAATTTTTTTTCACTTTTTTTTTTTCATTTTCTTATGTTTTGAAGACTGGGTCTCATGTTTCCCTGGCTCTCCTCTAGTGTACTGTGTGGTTGCCTTGAACTTTTGGTCCTCACTCCTGCATATAGCTCCTGCATGTGCAGGGATAACAGATGCAGATGTGTACCACCACAGCTGGGTTAGAGTTTCGGGCATCAAATCTAGGTCTTCCTGCATGTTAGGCAAGCATTCTCCCAACTGAGCTACATTCCCTGCTCCCAGATTTATATTGAAATCTTTTATTCTAACAAATACAAAAAAAAGAGTAGCTTATTCTGTTTACTTAATTGTAATTAAAGTAGGATGATACATCATTGGAAAGTAAGGAATCAAATGTTCTCTTCTGAATTGCCAATATTGTTAATGGAAGCCTTATTTATTTACTTGTTAATATTTAGTTAGAATGTTTTTAGTGAGAGGGTGAGCAGAGTCTTGCTACATAGACCACATTGATCACAGCAATCCTCCTGCCTCAACCTTTTGAATTGTGAAATTACAGCTGTATACCACTACCTGGCTATGAAATATATATGCGCACACGTGCGCGCGCGAGCACACATACACACACACACACACACACACACACACACACACGTATATTCCATGATATATAATTCATATAATATGTATCATTAAAGCTAAATAGTTGTGGTCCACCTGTGCTACTGTACTACATTGCTTTATTATACCACCAAGGCAGGGTCAGTGAAGTTGTAGTTAGAACACAGAAAGACACTGCAAATATTTTTTACCCTCAAAAAAGGTATTTCTGTATGTAAAGAAGTGTTATCTCTTAGCGTGTTTTATGCTCTGCACTCATGGACCACTGAAAGGACATCTTCACTTGGATAATGAGCTTAAGAATTTAGTGAGGAAAACGCTGGGGCAAGCCCCTCAGTCAGAATGCAGGAAATGTGTGCTCTAAACTGTCAGCTTGGGCAGTAGACACTGACCACAAGGTAAATCGGATGGCCTCTGCTTGGTCCTAGGAAAAGCGGCAAAGGACAGGTTGACTGATAGGATGGGGAAGTGGTTGGGGTGAGCATGGTTACTGAATTGACCGAATTGTTTGAGCCAAGTGTGTCATACTGTGAAGTATGTTGTCTATTACAAGTTAAAATGTAACTACATACAAGTATAAATGTGGCTCAAGGTCAGAAGAGACGGAAGCTAAGAATTTTAGCTTTTTTTTTTGAGTGACAAGATCGTAGAATAAATGGTCATAGTAGTCTCCATATTCCATCTGTTTCTCTTGTTTTGTTACTATGTATGTGTTTCCACCTCTGCCTGTATCAATCCTTTGTAAAGTACTTTGTCAAGTTAGAATATTATGGTCCTGTTGTTAGGTCTTTCTGATTTTCATACATCTGCTTCTCTGTTCTCAGACAACCTGGTAGCTCTTTTTGTTTGTTTTCCATGTACCATGCAGCGTGCTTATACTTCACACACCCAAGCTCATGTAACTTGGCTCTTAACTGCTGTGTTATCCTGATGAAGATACAGGCTTTGAGCATGTAATGACAAAGCTCACAAGCAAGGACAGGACTGCGGTGAAGGCAGGATTCTGATCATCTCTGCCCTAGTGATAAATTCTGTGTTCTTAATAACCAGGTAGCATTTCATTCTTTGCTGAAGTAGTAACAGGAAGTGGGGAGACAGAAGGAATAGATAAGGATGCTACTGGAAAGCTGTGTCCTTTTCTAATTGTTTTGTCTTACTCTTCTTTCCTTCTCTGCCTCTCCTGTTCTCCCATTTGGCAGCTATTCTTACGGATTTCCCTTATGCCACCAACTTACTCATACAGAGTTAGAGGGGAAAAAAAAGTTCTCCATTTAAAAAATTCCACTTTAGAGAAGGATTATGTAAATGAGTATTACAATAGTAGGTGAAGTGAGGAGACCTTAGTTTCTTGTCAAGGTTTTATAAAAATGCCTTTCAAATGTGTGAGCAAATATGTAACTAGTCTTTCTCTGTCCCTCCAGCCAACTCCCAAATCATAACACGAAGACTTAGCTATTAATTATGAAAGCTTGAGTGATAGCTTAGGCTTGTTTTTAGCTAGCTCTTATAACTTAAATTTACCCATTTCTATTCATCTATGTGCTGCCCTGAGACTCCTGCTTTGCCGCTTCCTGTGCTAGTCTCCTGAGTCTCCATCCTTCTTCCCATTGTCCTCTGCTTGCAAATCCTGCCTATTTATTGGCCGTTCAAGCTTTTTATTAAATGAATCACAGTGACATATCTTTACACAACATAATCAAATATTGCAACACTGAAATTTTATTTGAATACTTTTTTGTTTATGTTTTTATTTTTCTGTGTATGGGTGTGTTTGTGTGCACCGTGTGGTTGCAGTAGCCCATGGAAGATGAGTGAGATTCCCTGAAACCAGAATTTCAGATGGTTATGAGTGACCCCGTGAGTGCTGGGAACCAAACTCAGGTCCTCTACAAGAGCACAGTCAGTGAGTGCTCTTCGCTACTGAGTCATCTCTCCAGCCCTGGTAGCTGTTTTTACTCAGAGTCCTTTTCCCTTTAGGTAGTGCTGGATCTCACTCATTGTGTACCTAATTTGCATTCTTTCATTTCTAGATAGCATGTTGTATATGCCTTTTTTTTTTTTTACGTCACTGGGACTGGAGAGATACTCAAACTGATAAGGTGCTTGCTATATAGAGATACTTAACCCAGTTCTTTTTTTTTTTTTTTTTGGTGTCTGTGTGTGTGTCTGCCTCTGTGTGTGTGTGTGTGTGTGTGTGTGTGTGTGTGTGTGTGTCTATGACAGAGGGAGGTGGGATATATGAGAATGAATACTTGTGGAGGTCAAAGGATAACTGTGGAATTGCTTTTCTCTTACCTTTGTGTAGGTTCTGGGAGTTAAACTAGGTAGTCAAGTTTGCGTGGCAAGTACTTTACCTACTCAACTGTCTTGCTAGCCCATAAGCCAAGGTTTCAAAAGTGTGAAGGAATTTGCTAGATAGGGAAAGATGGGTGTGATGTTGGTAATATATGTGGGAATGCAAGGCAGTGTTTAGTTATAGCTTAGGTATAAGGTACATATTGGGAGATGACAGGAAGTGATGCCTCAGAATAGATGGAAGACCAGCTGTGACAAATGTGGTGTTCTCCTAGAAGGAAGGGAGAGTGACAGAGACTAGAGGTTAAACCCCACAGAGAGGGTATGATCAGATTTGTGTTTCAGAAAGTCACTTTGGCAGTACTGTGTCACTTGGGAGTTTAAAATTGCTGGGCCTGAATTACATTAGGGACTGAGGAGCTGGAGAGCTGTTTTTGGAAGGGGATGGAGGGAGTGGTTTCTTAAGGTCTGTGAAATGGAGGTGAAGTTTTGACTTCTCAGAGTTGGGAGATAAAGAACAGAGATTACAAATAGGGCCAGGGAAAAATTCATCCAATACACCACACCTCTAGTTAGTTTACTCAGTCAGTAGTTAGTAATTACAAAAGCCCCTTAGTTTAACCCATTCTGGACCCCCTCAGGGTTGAGCTATTCTTCATTCTCAGCTTCTGTTCTCCCTCCCCTTTCTGCCTGTGTGTCTGTGACCCCTTTGGCCTCATGTGGAGGCCAAAAGTCAAAATGAAGTTGTCCTTTCTATTTGAAGATGGGGTCACTGAACCTAGGGTAGCTGGCCAGCATGTGCCCAGGACTTGGCCTGTTTCTGCTCCCCTGGGACTGGAATTACAGCTCCTTGTTACTGTGCCCAACTTTTTACTTTTGGAAATCATTATTTTGTTATTTTATGTGTATCGGTGTTTTTCCTGCATGTATATGTATGTACCACATACATGTGTGTTGCCCAGAGAGGCCAGAGAAGGCATTGCATTCTCTTTTTTAAATTTTAAAAAATTGTTAGAAAAGGTAAGATGCCTAGTAGATTTCAGCTTATTCCTGTAGAATGAAGCCAAAGTGAAGTTCCTCAAGAAAAGAAAAAAAAAAGATATTCTATTGTTCCACCTAGCCAAGGATAGCCCCAAATTGCTTTCACATAGAATCACTTTTGTGAAGACAGGGTCTGTGGGTCCTGGTTATCACCATATTCTGCCAAGGAAGTGCAGAATCAACGAACATTTGATATTAGTGAGTTTTTAAGAATTAAATGCATTTGCAAGATCATATCTTTTTAAAAATAAAAAAAAAAGGTTGCAGTGTTGTTGTGCTTTGCTAGTCTTAGACTCAGCTCAAAGGTTCCTCTGCTTTGCTGAGTTCTAGGATTAAAGCTCCTGCCTTAGGGTTTCTATTGCTGTGAAGAGATACCATCCATGACCAGGGCAACTCTGTTGTTGTTGCTGTTTTTATTTTTTGAGACCCAGCTGGCAAGAGGTTTCTGTCCAGCCTGGTCCCGCCCCACTCTTCATTCCCAAATAAACACTCAGAAGATTATATTAATTATAAACTGTTTGGCCTATTGCTCAGACTTCTTATTGTCTTGCTCTCTTAATTATTAACATACACATAACTATTAATCTATGTATTTCCACATGGCCTTATCTTACCGGAGAATGCCCAGGCTTTCTACCTTTCCAGTATCTACAAGGTGTCTCATACTGGTGACTGCTCTCTCTGTGTTCCTCTTCCCAGAATTCTCCTAGTCTGGTAGCCTTGCCTATACTTTTTGCCTGGCTACGTCCTGCCTGTCCATTGGCCAAAACAGCTTTATTCATCAACTAATAAGAGAAACATATATTCACAGCACACAGAAGGACCTCTCCCATTAGAGACTGGTGTGGGTGTGTGTGTGAGTGTGTGTGTGTGTGTGTGTGTGTGTGTGTGTGTGTGTCTCTGTCTGTCTGTCTGTCTGTCTGTCTGTCTGTCTGTCTGTCTGTCTGTCTGTCTGTCTGTCTGCCTGCCTGCCTGTCTGTCTGTCTGTGTGTGTCTGTATAGCCTTGCATGTTCTGGAACTAGCTGTGTAGACCAGGCTGGTCTCAAACCAGGGCAACTCTTATAAAAGAAAACAAAATTTAATTGGGGCTGGCTTAGAGCTCAGAGGTTTGGTCCATTATTGTCATGGCAGGAAGCATGGGGGAAGCACAGGCAGACATGGTGCTGGAGAAGGAGCTGAGAATGCTCCATCTGGATCAGTAGGCAGCAAAAGAGAAAGTGAAGCCACTGGACTTGGCTTGAGCTTCTGAAACCTCAAAGCCCACCCCTAATGGCACACTTCTCCAACAAAGCCACACCTACTCAACAAGGCCACATGCCCTAATCTTTTCAAATAGTGCCACTCCCTGTGAGCCCACCGCAGCTCCCCATTGCTATTACACTGCTCATTGTCTGTGGCTTCTGAAATCCCGATATGACAGGATTATCATGACTATTTTGTCCTCTTTTTCACACAGAGTGCTCAGAAGATGACAATTAGGGACAGTCAGGATGGTATCATAGCTTCATTACCAGTATTTATGATAAAACTAAGCTGATAGTCACGTTTGCATACACAGCCAGCATGTACGGAAGAAACTGACAAACTTTCAGAGTTTTCTGAGGGTTCACCGAAGCTTTAGCTGGTGGTTATTTTTACATAATAAAATATATTTCAGAGTACTTTGGTAACTTGTTTTAGATTTGGAGATTTGAGGCACAATTTTTGGCTTAGAGTCAAGTATTCTTGGAAAACCTTCAAATTTGGAAAACTATAAAACACAAACATTTAGAAATACAACATATGTAACTGCTTAAACTACATTAGACATGTCATCTTGTACAGGGAGAGAACATGGCCATCATTTTCCATTGTGGGCACAGGGAGCAGCAATTAGCTGAGCAGTGCTGGACAAGCCTGAGCCACTGTGTGTAAGCGGTCATAAAAATAGACTTGCCCAGATCACAGTGGGTAGGACATCTGAAAACACACACGTTCCACTTAAGCCCTGATTTGTAGAATGTAATCTACTTTCATGGGCTTTTAATAACACCCCTGTTTCATGGTCTTGATGGTTACTTTTTCCTATCTACATGTCCGATTGATTCATTGGAAACTCAGTTCCTTAAAGCATTAATAACATTTTAAGTCTAAAGAGTGTCTTTAGATTTTATTTATTATGTAATAAGCTTCTGTCATAACTGCAAACATACAACCAGTGATTGTAAACCTATAAAAATGTTCCTAGAGAAAATTTTAGATTACTTTGAAGTATACATTTCATTTGACACTTTGTGGTAAGAAATCAAATGTTCACATTTGAAAAATTGTTCTAAATTGACACTAGTACCTATACATATTTATGGGGCAAGTATGCCATTTTAATATATGCGATGCATAATGACAGGCTCAGGATAATTGCATACCTGATGCTCCAGACGTTCATTAATCCTTTATATTAGGAAAATTAATGTCTCCTTTACCAGTTTTCTTGGCTCCTTTTTTTCTTTCGTGGGGTGTTTGTAGTGTGCGTGTGTTCCTATCTGTTAATGTGTGGACACATGTGGCTGGGTGTGGTTGTTTCGAATCGTCTTCAATAAAGCAGAGCTGTCAGCTAAACCCAGAGCTCTCTGATATGGCTGTTCTTGCTAGAATGTTGGCTCTGGGGAGCCCTTGTCCCAACTTTCCAAGGCTGGAATTATAGACATGACTCTACCCTTATCTGTCATTTTTCTGGGTTCTTGTGATCCAAACTCCTTTAAGAATCTAACCATTCCCTCATTCTTCTACTCTTGTTTTGAAATATTTAGTTAATTGTCAACCAGTTATTCACTATGCTATAAAACATGAGAAGTTTTTCTTCTCTTCCACATGAGCCTCCATAGTGAATAGATCTCTTCTCTCCATTTCCCCATCCCCATGTTCCTAGGCTCTGATAGACATTCTTATGTGCCACACTTTTTTATTTTTTGGAGAGACAAGGTTGCTAGCCCAGGCCAGTACTAACCTGTATCATTTTATCCCAAGTCTTGCCGTCTGCAATGCAAACTGCTCAACTTTGTATGTCAAAATTAGTATTCCATTTTCTTTATATTTCCATATACACTTTAGAATCAGTTTTTCACATGGGCATGCAGCTAGTTCCTACCTTTATACTAAAGAAAAGCCAACAAAGAATAATGCTATTTGTAGGATTTTTGAAGATGTCCTTTCTTTCAGAGTTTGCTAAGAAGCTTATGTATGCTGAATTGTAACTTGGTGTTATTTTTTCTTTTGTTAAGGTAATCACATGGCCTTCCTCATTTATCTTGGTAATATGTGAATTAAGAATTTTTCAACTATTAAGAATCTTAGAAGTTACCTCTGCTGGTCCTGATATATTAGCCCCGCCTCCATACACACGTACTTGCACACACAAACATATGTGAATGATTTCATTCCACTCATTCATTCATTCATTCATTCATTCATTCATTCGGTATGAACATGTATGTGTGTGAGAGAGGGTCTTCAGTGACAGTTGTTATGTTAGCGTACGTGTATGAGATCTCTCAACTTTATCCCTTCTTCCTCCCTCCTTCATTTCCTTTCACTTGTTTTCTTTATTGGGGCTTGAAGAAATTATGCTGACAGCTTTCACCTTTCCTTCCTTTGGGGAAGAGTTTCTCTGAAAGCATCACTGATCAATCGTCCTACAACTAAGTTTTGACTGAGCCTTGGTGCAGAGAAGGTCTAGTATGAGGGAGTGGACACCAGTGTCAAAGCCCCATTTAATTGTGTTAAGAAGAAAGAGGTTTAAAAGTTGTAGTTTTCAGACTAGGTTTGCCTGGAGCTCAGTAGTTTTCGTTTTCCATAGACATGCGCTATCACCGCCAAGGGCTGGGCCAGCATTGTTTTGTTAGGCGTTTTACTTCTGCAGATCTTTGACAGGGAACAGGGACAAACTTTTAAAAGAAACTAATGTTTTTTTGTTTTTTGTTTTTTTTAAAAAAAAGACTAGTAAGAACATAGCAAAGGAACTTGCATAATGGCTTTGGGTCATGAATCTGGGTGTAAGGGCAATTAAGTGAGCCCTGCTCCTTCTGTTTAGCCTGTATTATTTTTATGCAGTTGGGTTTCAGTTCCCTAGAGAACTTTATTCAGATAGAGCATGTAGTATTAATTGAGTCACAGATATTTTCTTATTTAACCAATATGTAGTCTAGAACAATCTCATCTTCTAGTCCCCAGGCCTGTGTGGTATTTGGAATGTTTAAAATAGAGAGTGAGAGATCATCTATACAGTTTGAACAAGTGGTTACATTAAAGATGTTGCTAAGTTGCCTGGTGAACTAAAGGATTCCCTGAGTTGAGTTCTGGATAGCTGTTCACAGTAGCTATTGTTGTGAAGCAAGTATTCATGAATATCTTGTATAGGCCTTCCCGTGAATTTGATTGTAAGAGTACATTCAGCTGGGAAAAAAATGGATGACAAAAGGGGTGGATTTTAATGAAGTTCTGATAAAAGTCTTGTAATTGACAAGAATATTCAATTATTTTCATAGCATACACTTTAAGATACCAGTCTTGATTGATAGCCTGACATCCAGAACCATCAGACTTTTGAAATTTTCATGGAATCTTTCACACATCCACATCAATGAAAAGTCTACAGTATGACTTGAGAGCATGTTATCACATATGTTTCTATAGATAAGGTGAGATTTTCACTTGTAAACTGCCCAAGGTAGTTCTAGGTCAGAGAGACCTGACTCACACCCACAAGTATGTGGACAGCATATTGGACTTATGTTATTAAATTAAAAAGAGGACATTTTAAGAGGACACAAGGGATTGGGGGAGGTGAGGCTGGATCAGGGAGGAATTGGGAGTAAATGTGATCAAAAGACATTGTATGAAATTCTGAAAGAATTAATAAAAATGTTTATTTAAAAAAAAAAGACATTTCAAAACGTTAACCATGAAGAAGTTAGCTAAGATTGTTCAACAGTTTTAAAGCACTTTATCAAAGTAGCTCTATAGACCTTTGTGAAAAAAATAGTTGTGAATGGGCCCCTAGAGGCCCAGTGTTAAATTATTGATCCCCAAGGTGACACCGTTAAGAGGGGTTTCCAGGTCATTGGAGCATGTCTTTCAAAGGAATAGTGTAACTCCAGTGACCTCCTCCTCTCTTTGACCCTCCTGCCATGAGGGTGAGCAGTTTTGTTCTGTCACAACTTCAGCCATGACTTCAAAACCATGAACCCAAATAAACCTTTGTTCTTAGAAGTTTATTGACTTGGGTGTTTGTTACAGTAATGGTAAGCCAGCACAGTAATCATTCATCAGAGTGGTAATTAGAAGACTTTGGAGTTGGCACGAACCTGTGATCCTAGAATTCAGGAGGCAGAGGTGGGAGTATCCTAAGCTTCAGGCCAGCCTCGGGTATAAGCAAGACCTGTCTCACAAAACAAAACAAAAAAAACCTTGAAGAACAAGGAAAGTTTTTCTTAAGGTTTTTAAGATTGAAAAATAAACAAAACCTAGTAAAGTTAACACAGAACACAAGAACTTACCTCAACAAACCATAAATGTTTGTTTTCCTGGGCTTGTTGCCAAAGGTAAAGACAAACCTTTTTCAGGATGATAACTTCTCTGTGGGAAACCATGTAGCCCAGGTCCCACCTGATAGAAAGGCACTGGAGTATACATGTCTGAGGTTATGAACACAGATCATACTACAAAAGTAATCAAGAAAGTCCAGTACTTTGAGCACAGGAACACATGACTATTGAAATAGAGTATAATTCAAATCTAACAAATCTAGAAAAGTAGTGACGACACATTAGGTAAGAAACTAAAATAGTGGAAGCAGAAAATACCTTACAGTTTGAAGGGTGGGTCAGAACACAGAGAATTGGGGTATAGACTTAAAAACCTTGTGAGATTTTAGCTATGAGTATACCAGTTTTTGTTTTGTTTTGTTTTGTTGTTTGCTTTCTTTTATTTATTCTTTGTGTCTTTCATATCCTGATTCTACCCATATCCCTCCAGCCCCAGAATAAAACATAATAAAATGTAAAAGAAAAAAAGGGGGGAGGAAAGGAAAATCTCGTCATGCAGTGTGACACGGTGAGTCCCACAGTAAAGCCCTTTATCCATACATTTTACATGCAGGTGTTCATTGCAAAGAATCATTGGCCTGGTTCAAGGGCCCTAGTCTTCTCTACACCATTAACTCTGGGCCCTCTGGGACTCTTCCTGGACATCCTGTTTCTGCCCTGGGTTATGGAGATCCTGCAGCCCTGGGTCTGCAGGATCAACCCACCCTCACCTCCCCTTGCTCCAGCAGATCACAGACGGGGTGGATATTGGAGTGGGCCAACATACAACCCTGGCTCTGGGCCTGGTAGTGCAGGGTTGGTCAGCCCGCCAGCTCTCCCCCATCTGCACCACCAGAATGAGCTCTCCAGCATTGCCCTGGTTACTTTACCCCTTGCAGCGATGAGCAAGGTGTGTGTGGGGGGCAGGAGGCAGTTGTCCAATTTTCACATCCTCGGGGTCAATTCTCCCTCACCTACACCTTCAGGGCAGGGCCAGCTCTACTGTGTTGCCCAGGCCAGGTGTAGGCACCGCTCTCAAGTGGTGCAGCTGGTGAGGGAGGGGCAGCGACAGCTCTCCCCCCTGCCTCAGGTGCTAATGGGAGGGAGGCATCTCTCGCCTGCCATGTGACAGGTGAGTAATGGGGACAGCTCCCCCATGCTCACAATATCAGGACTGGTTCACCCACGCCTGTCATGGGTGAACAGGTCAGCTCCCTCACCCACCACGGGTGGCAGGGTCAGGGTGGGGGGCATCTTTCCATGGCCCTCACCACCACATGGCAGGCAAGGGGGGGGGCATGACCAGCTATTCCACTCTCACGGCCTCAGGGTTATTTCATCCACACCTCTGCCAACAGATTCATCTCTACTGTGCTGCCTAGGCAAAGAGCAGGGCCTGCTTTTTTTGAGCACTGCAGCTGGTAAGAAGGTGGCCCAGCTCCCTGGTCTGTAGCAAGGGGTGAGGGGAGCATCTCTCCCCAGCATTGGGGGGTGGGGGGGTGGGAGTTATTTCTCCTACATCCATGCCACCATAAGATAGGTACATCATTATTTTAAGGAAACCTTTGAACCAGATTGGATTTTTCCTTTGTACCACCAGTATGTTACCCAACGCTAAGTTTTTGGCAAAAGCTATAGTAATTTCCTCTAACTGTACTTGTGATCCACATATAGGGGAAAACATGATGCTTGCCCGAAATGCTGGCTTATTTCAGTTCACGTGATGATCTCCAGTTGCATGCTGCTTTCATTTTTTTATGACAGTTTTGTTATTTATGCCTGAATAAGATGTGTGGGTTTGCACACGTGTGTATGCATGTGTGAGCACATGCGCAGGAGTGCATGTACATTTTTGCAGCACACGCACTTTTCTTTATCCATTAGTAGGCCTCCAAGCTAGTTCTGTACCTTGACTGTTGTGAGTAGGACCATAGTCAGTAATCATAGATACATAGATACAACTTCCATAGGAAGTTGGCTTTGATTTTTTTTGGTATGCCCAAAAGTGGCCTGGGATTTGGTTTTCATTTGTTGAGGAAGCTTATGTGGTGGTTTGAATGAGAATGGCCCCCATAGGCTCATGTTTAAGTGCTTTGTCCCCAGTTACTGGAACTTTGGAGGTGTATCACTGGAAGTGGACTTTGGGGTTTCAGAAGCCGGCTCCAGGCCCAGTCTCGCTCTCTTCTTCCTGCATGTGGGTCGAGATGGAAGCTCTCAGCTTCTGCTCCAGTGCCAGGCCTGCCTGTCTGCTACCACATCCCCCTCCATGATGGTCATGGACTCACCGTCTGAAACTGTAGGCCAGTCCCCAGTTAAATGCTTTCTGTTATAAGCTGCCTTGGTCCTGATGTCTCACAGCAGTAAAATAGTAACTAAGACACCTCCATACCAAATTTTTATAGTGGCTGGACTAGTTTATATTCCTACCAACATGGTGTAGAGAGTACCCTCCCTTCCACATACTACCCCTCTGCAGTCTTGTTGATATCTGTTGGGTTTTGATGCACCTTTGATTTGCATTTTCCTAGTGGCTAAAGATGCTGAACACGTTTTTTGTGTATTTATGTGCTATTCATACTTAACTAATTTTAAGAGTTCAGTTCATTAGCCTATTTGTTGAGTGGATTGTTTGCTCCTTTGGTGTTTCAACTTTTTGAGATGCTTGCTCTATTCTGGCTGTTGATTGTCTATCACATGAGTGTCTTGCAAACACCTCCCATCCCATGTGCTCTCTTTACTCTGGTCATTGTTTCTGTTGCTCTACAGAAGCTTTTGAATTAGATGCATTCCTGGCTATGACTTCCTGCTTTTATTTCCCGAGCTTTTGGAGTAATATTCTGAAAGCCATTGCTTGTGTCTGGATTTGAAGTATTTCAGTGTTTCAGGTCAACACTGGAGTCTTTGTATTTTCAGTTGATCTAGTTTCAGTCTTCTGCATGTGAGCATCTAAGTTTGCCAGCAGCACTTGTTTAAAAAGCTGTCTTCTTTGCCTTTCAGCATCCTTATCAAGAATCAGATGGCTGTACATGTGTGAGCTTGCTTCTGGGCTTTCAGTGGTGCTCTGCCAGTAGGTGGCTGTTTTTGTGTTATTACCACAGCTCTGTAGTGTCAGCTGAGATTTCTCCATCTGGATTGGCAGGCAGCAGGAATAAAGAGTGACACTGGGCCTGGCTTGAGCATCTGAAAACTCAAAGCCCACCCCCAGTGACATTCTTTCTGCAAAAAGGTCACATCTCCTAATAGTACCACACCCTGTTGGCCTGTGGGGGCCATTTTCATTCAGACCACCACAATATTCTTGATATTCATTCAGACCACCACAATATTCTTGATATGCATTGTGTTATTTGTTTTTCAGTCCTGGAGATTGAATCCAGGGCCTCAGTCATATTAAGCAGGCGTTCTACCTCTGAGCTACAACCCCTTGGCTTTTTGAGACAGGGCTCCCTGTAGCTCAGTCTAGCTTTGAACCTGCTCTTGCCATCTGTGTGTTGAGATTCACAGGTGTGTGCCACTTTGCTCAGCATGTCATTTTTGGTGCATAAACTGCTGCCACTGCCTGATTTTGCAGTGTAGGCCATTGATGCACAGCAGCATGAGGGATTTGCCTGAGATAAGACTTAAGACCAGAAAGTTGGTGTTTTGATGATATTTAGAAATGATGCTTTAAAATATTTCCTTTGAAACCATATACCGCATTAATTTGGCTACCGATATGCTGTTTCTTTATATTTCTGTCCAGAAGGGCCACATTAAACATCTCAGCATTTGAGGTTAAATCTATTCCAAGTAGCAAAACTGTATGATAATGTGAAGTATTAATTACTAATTTGGAATAACTCTTTTAAAAACATTCTGATATGTCCATGTTGTATGTGCCATTTCAGTAGAATGACTTAAGTACTTCCTATTTATAAGCTAAGTCTTAGTTTCCTCCTCTGTCCCTATGGAAGACTTCTGTGTGGGGCTGAGACTAGTGTTCGTGTTAGGAATTTTTCTCTTAGTTATGTATCTGACTGTGTTGTAAGAGGTATAAATGTTATATAGCCATTGTATTTCTTTCGTTGTGAGGCTAATACACTTCTTACAACACTTAGAAGCTCTTGTTTCTGCTTTTCCTATCTGTGTGTTGTGTATGTGTATGGTGCAAATGAGTGTGTGGGTGTGTATGCCCATGAGTGCAGGTCTGGAGACCAGAGCAGGACACCTCTACCTTATTCTTTCATTGTCTCCAGCCTCCCAGTGGTGGGGTTCTGGGTGTGCAGTCATGTCTAGCTTTTTATATGGGTGCTGTGGATTCAAATTCAGGCCCCTCTTCTTGCACAGCAAGAGCTCTTACCCACCGAGCTGTCTCCCAGCCCCAATGCCCATTTCTTTAACCTTCATTTCTCATACATAATGTGTACCTTATTTTTGCCTAGAGTCTCCAACAAAAACACACTCCTGGTAATACAGATACAGAGCCACCTGTTGGCCTTTGGATGATACTTCAGATTTCACCAGAGTCAAAGTCCTCGAAGCCCACCATCCATCCTTTTTTATTAAAGTATATGTGGGGCTCACCTGGTTTTTGTTTTTGTTTTTCATAACTAGTATTTTTTGCTCTTGCTCCAAAATACTGTATTTCACTCTGCCACCTAGTGGCCTCAATAGGCACTGTTGGTTCTACTGTAGTGTAGGTTGGCATTAAGTTTGCAAGAATGGCATGTGATTCTGTTCTGCCTACTTTTCCTGGTTGCTGTGTAACCATGAGTCAGTTACATAGTTTTTCTTCTGTTAATTAGACAGAATAGTCTTAACTCAAAGGAGCTTTCTACAGATTCTGAAAACATTACTTACAGAAGACTTCACATAGTGAGAGTACTGGGAGCAGTTAATAGTAAGCTGAGCAGCACCTGGCATCAAACTGCATTTAACTGTTGTTATCAATCTGATGTTAATGTGTTTAGATAGGAAATTACATCCGTTTACTTGAGACTATAAAAGCTCCACCTTTGGCCTTGAGTTTTTTTAATGTTTATCTTTTCCAGGTCTGTTATGTCTATACTCTGTTATATATGATTCTTACCTTACGTCTGTCTCCTAAAGTGAAAGCATGAGAAAGACTGAAGCACAAGCATTCTTAGAAGTGAGAGCCACATAGTAGTGGCCACATAAGCACAGTAATAGAGTCTTCTTAGTCTCTTCTGTCAGGGAATTGAGCTGTCTTAAAGCTATTTTAGTAATGATTCTTACTGGTTACTATCCCAGCTCTTGAAGTAACCTACAGGGTTAATGTGTGTCTTTACATGCTGTATATAACAAGGCATTTTCTAAGTTTAACTTTTGTTCATTGCTTTTTATTTCCTGTTTCATATATATGACGTGTTAATATAGAGAGAACATTGTTGCATGTTTTATTTTTTTTACTAGTTTTATTACATACATTTCACATACTGTAATGTATCCAAATCTATCCTAAATTACTCGTTATAGAACCTTTATATTTCTCTTTTGATTTAAAATACTAAAATGATTTCTTTTCCTGTGTGTGTGTGTGTGTGTGTGTGTGTGTGTGTACACATAGTGTACACATAAGTGCCAGTGGAAGGCAGAAGAGGGTATTGGATCCTTTGGTGCTGGAGTTACAATTGGGAGCCACCTGACATGGGTGCTGGATTTGAACTCTGGTCTTTTACAATAGCAGCAAGAGCTCTTAATGGCTGAGCCAGCTCTCCAGACCCAGTCATTTTAACCCTTTCCTGTTATATCTGTCCAACAAATAGCCAAGAGAGATCTTAGGGTATATGAATTGTCTGGTGGCTCCTGAATTTCACACATTGTTGTCCCTATGGGTTATGGTTTTAGTGCTCAACTAAGAAATTTCATCCATGATACCTTGTTTGGGAACAGGAAAAATGGTGGCTCCTATGCTTTCTGGAGCAGGGTTTCTTAAACTTTTTTGGCTTGCTATCACCTGAGGATTTTTTAAAATGAGCCTGGATTTATAAAATAGGTATGCAAATCAAGTATTTACCAGTAACAAATCACAATTTATTTTTAAGGTTATTCTTACATAAATATTTACCATTTACTAAAGGGAAGGTGAATTTGCTCTAAGAAGATGGATGTGTTTATTTCTGAATAAAGGATCTAATCTTGGCTGAATATTAGACACTGCAGGACTAGAGCATCTTCAGTTTTTCAGAGTTGATTAATTGGGCAGAAGTGTGTATATTTCATGCATGTGTACATGCATATGTGTGTATATGTTGCAAGTGGTCCAGAGGTCAACATTCTTGAAACAGGGTGTTACTGAACCTGGAGCTTGCTCATTAAGTGGAGACTGTCAGGCTTTGTAGCAAGTGCCTTTCTTAAAGAGACAGTCTCATTGTTGCACAGAATGCTCTTAAATTCCTGGGCTCAAGCAGTCCTCCTGTTTTAGCTTCAAATAGCTGGGATTATAGACATGTGCCACTGTGAGCTGCTAAAATGTAAATAAATAAAGTAGTTGGCGCACTATCTGACATAAAAATGAGAGTCATCATAGGTTTTGTGCCATCACTGCCAACATGAAGCTTTCTGTTTCACACAAAGCATTGATTTCCCTGAAATGTTCTAATAGAGTCAGCTCACTTCCTCACCCTCCAGCACAAAGCCTGCTCTTAAGTTTATAGTAGCCAATAGCTAGCTCATTCCTTCCTGTCTCCCTCCTCCCGTAGATGTAGTGTGAAAGAAGATAACATTCCTGGCCTCAAGAAGCAGAGTTTTGTACATAGGTGGCTGAATTAGAAGTAAGAGAAGTCAGTAGTTTTTAATCCCTGATTGTTCTTTTTTAAAGTTTTTTTTTTTATTCATTTTGCATACCAACCACAGTTCCCCCTCCCTACCCTCCCCTCCTATCAACTCCTCAGTGAGAGTAAGGTGAATCAAGTAAGCCTGGCATATCAAGTTGAGGCAGGACCAAGCCCCTCCCCCTGCATCAAGGCGGAGCAAGGTATCCCACCATAGAGAACGCCAAATTCATGCACCAGGGATAAATCCTAACCCTACTGCCAGGGGCCCCACAAACAGACCAAGCCACACAACTGTCACCCAAATTCAGAGGGCCTAGTTATGTCCCATGCAGGCTCCCCAGTTGTCAGTTTAGAGTCCCTGAGCGCCCACTAGCTAGGGTCAGCTGTCTCTCGGGTTTCCCCATCAGGCACAGTGGTTGGCTGTGGATCTCCTGATTGCTCTTTTTGTTTGTTTGTTTGTTCTGTTTTTCGAGACAGGGTTTCTCTGTATTGTTTTGGATCCTGTCCTGGAACTCCCTCTGTAGACCAGGCTGGCCTCGAACTCACAGAGATCCGCCTGCTTCTGCCTCCCGAGTTCCTGATTGCTCTTTAGCATTATCACTGAAGCTGTTAAAGACACCTGTGCCCATTTCCTGCTCCATGATGTCAGTACAGAGTACAGGTGTACCTGTAGTCTGTCCGAATCTGCTCTTTAGAGGATGAATGAGGCGTCTGATTGGGAAGGCCAAAGGAAAAGCTTTACATTGAGAGTCCCATTCTAACCAGTGTCAGTCAGTATGAAAAGGAGAACTTAGGAACTCAAGGCACAGAAGCTTGAAAAGGAATGGCAGACTTAAAGCGTGGCAGGCAGTTTTGTGTTGCTGCTTTTGAAGATGTATAGGCTGAAGAAGGGAGTAGTAAGGCTGGAATGAGTGGTACAAGTCAGATAATAAGAAAGCTTTATCTCCGTAAGGCTTTTTTGTGTGGCATTGTTCCTGAGGATATGTGAACGTCTACTCACTCCAGATAGGGAACCAACAACAGACCAAAATAAGGATACCACCGAAGCCCAACTAGTAAACTCATGTGTTTTATTGGGGTTACTTACAGGAATATGGGTGAAGGGTTACTTATAGGAGCAGAAATGACTAAAAGTGCACCCCAACATGGGTGACATCACAAAGGGGAAACCTGGAACACACTGCACAGCCTATAGGCAGCTCAGCAGGTTGGAGGGTGCCCTTTCAGGCAGCTCAGCTGGTCTAAAAGTGTCTGGGGTAATCCTTACAGCTTAATATGGGCTGGGGAATAGAGCAACCTAGTAAATCTGGCTAGTTTCAGGGACTTCCTGAAGCTGTTGAGTTGTTTACTGCCCCAAACTTCATCTCTCCTTAGAACATCCTGTTGCTTTACCCTCCCCCCTCCTTTAACATCAATGTCTTCAGGAGCTTCCCTCTGAAATGGAAGGCTTTAGTCTCAAAGGAAATAATAGGAGTGCAGGTTTACTATGTTAAAAAAAAAAAGTTATTTGTAGGAATGATAAGATGTAGTCTTTGATTTGAAAAATCATCTAGTCCCTAGTTCATAACATCTTCAAAATTCAAATGGATTTAATATAATGGAGAAAATAAAGAAGACAGTATTTCTAAACTCAAGAGCCATACAAGAAAGCACCAAGCCTGACAGATTTTACCAAGAAAAGCTAGGAAAAAGTTTTTGCTGTCTAGACAACAGAAGACTAACAATGCACCCAGTATATGATGAGCTCTTTACAAGTCAATGAAAACTGTTCCAAAGAAGAAACAGGCAAAAGATATTAGTAGGCAGTTTCTGAAGAAGAAATGCAAATAGTTGCTAACCACATAAAAGCATACCTAGCAATAATCAAATAATTGCAGAGGCAAACAAGTGTGAGAGTTTTTTTTTGTGTGAGCTATTTTTCTTTTCTTTTTTTAATTTTTTTATTTAAATTAGAAACAAGATTGTTTTACATGTCAATCCCCGTTCCCTCTCCCTCCCCTCAGCCCCTGCCCACCACTAACACCCTACCTATCCAATACCATTTCTGCTCCCCAGGGAGAGTGAGGCCTTCCATGGGGGAGGGTCTTCGGAGTCTGTCATATCCTTTGGGATAGGGTCTAGGCCCTCCCCTGTGTATCTAGGCTGAGGGAGTATCTCTCTATGTGAAATGGGATCCCAAAGCCCATTCCTATGCTAGGGATAAGTACTGATCTACTACAAGAGGCCCCATATAGTTCCGAGGCCTCCTCACTAACACCCACATTTATGGGGTCTGGATCAGTTCCATGCTGGTTTCCCAGTGATTAGTCTGGGGGCCAAGAGCGCTCTTTTATACCAGGGAAAAATACTAATCCACTACCAGGGGCCCCCTAGACTTCGGAGGCCTCCTAATTGACATCCATGTTCAGGGGTCTGGATCAGTCCTGTACAGGCCTCTCAGACATCAGTCTGGGGTCCATGTGCTCCCCCTTGTTCAGGCCAGCTGTTTCTGTGGGTTTCACTAGCCTGGTACCGACCTCTTTGATCTTCATTCTTCCCTCTCTGCAACTAAGTTCCAGAGTTCAGTTCAGTATATATCTGTGGATGTCTGCCTCTGCTTTCATCAGCCACTGGATGAGGGCTCTAGGATGGCATAAAAAGTAGTCATCAATCTCATTATAGGGGAAGGGCAGTTAGGTTATCCTCTCCACCATTGCCTAGATTGTCAGATCGTGTCATCCTTGTAGGTCTCTGGAAATCTCCCTAGTGCCAGATCTCTCCTCAGACCTATAATGGCTCCCTCTAATATGGTATCTCTCATCCTGCTCTCCTCTATTCTTCCCCCCAACTCAATATTTCTGCTCCTCCATTTCCTCCTCTCCTTTCCTCTTCTCCTGCTCTCATTCTGGCAGCTCCCTCTCCCCTACCCTCATGCTCCCAATTAGCTCAGGAGTTCTTGCCCCTTCCCATTCTCTGGAGTCCTTACATTTTTCCCTTAGAGTACTTCATGTTTTCTAATTTCTTTGGTGAAGAGGATTGTAGGCTGGTAATCCTTTGCTCTATGTCTAAAATTCATAGATGAGTGACTACATACCATGTTTTGTATGTTTTGTGACTGGGTTACCTCACTCAGGATGGTTTCTTCTAGTTCCATCCATTTGCCAGTGAATTTCAAGATTCCATTGCTTTTTTTCTGCTGAATAGTACTCCATTGTATAAATATACCACATTTTCTCTATTCATTCTTCAGTTGAGGGGCATCTAGGTTGCTTCCAGGTTTTGGCTATTACAAACAATGCTGCTATGAACATGGTTGAACATATGTCCTTGTGTGGATGTGCATTATTTGGGTATATGCCCAAGAGAGGAATTGCTGGATCTTGAGGTAGACTGATTCCCATTTTTCTGAGCAACCGCCATACTGATTTCCAAAGTGGTCTTACAAGTTTGCACTCCCACCAACAATGGAGGAGTGTTCCTTTTTCTCCACATCCTCTCCAGCATAGATTGTCATTGGTGTATTTGATTTTAGCCATTCTGGCCGGTGTAAGATGGTATCTCAGAGTTGTTTTGAGTTGCATTTCTCTGATGGCCAAGGATTTTGAGCACTTTCTTAAGTGTCTTTCAGCCATTTAAGATTCCTCTGTTGAGAATTCTCTATTTAGTTCTGCATCCCACTTTTTAATTTCATTGTTTGGTGTTTTGGTGGCTAGCTTCTTGAGTTCATTGTATATTTTGGAAATCAGCCCTCTGTCAGATGTGGGGTTGGTGAAGATCTTTTCACATTCTGTGGGCTGTCATTTTGTCTTACTGTGTCCTTTGTCTTACAGAAGCTTCTCTGTTTCAGGAGGTCCCAGGTATTAATTGCAGATCTCAATGTCTGTGCTACTGGTGTAATGTTCAGGAAGGGGTCTCCTGTGCCAATTCGTTCAAGTGTATCTCCCACTTTCTCTTCTAGAAGATTCAGTGTGGCTGGATTTATGTTGAGATCTTTGATCCATTTGCACTTAAGTTTTGTGCGTGGTGACAGATGTGGATCTATCTGCAATCTTCTGTCCAAATCCAGTTGTGCCGGCACATTTGTTAAAGATGCTGTCTTTTTTCCATTGTATAGATTTAGCATCTTTGTCAAAAATCAGGTGTTCGTAGGTGTGTGGGTTAATATCAGGGTTTTCAATTCGATTCCATTGGTCTATCTGTCTATTTTTGTGCCAATACCAAGCTGTTTTCAGAACTATGGCTCTATAGTAGAGCTTGAAGTCAGGGATGGTGATGCCTCCAGAAGATCCTTTATTGTACAGATTGTACAGTTTTGGCTATCCTGGGTTTTTTGTTTTTCCATATAAAGTTGAGAATTGTTCTTTCAAGGTCTGTGAAGAACTGTTTTGGGATTTTGATGGGGATTGCGTTGACTCTGTAGATTACTTTTGGCAAGATTGCCATTTTTACTATGTTGATTCTACTTATCCAAGAGCATGGGAGATCTTTCCATTTTCTGGTATCTTTTTTAATTTCTTTCTTTAAAGACTCAAAAGTTCTTACTGTACAGGTCTTTCACTTTTTTTGGTTATTGTTACCGCAAGATATTTTATGTTGCTTGTGGATATTGTGAAGGGTGATGTTTCCATGATTTCTTTCTCATTGGATTTATCATCTGTAAATAGTAAGGCTATTGATTTGTTTGAGTTAATTTTGTATCCTGCTACTTTGCTGAAGGTGTTTATCAGCTGTAGGAGTTCCCTGGTAGAGTTTTTCGGGTCACTTATGTAGACTATCATATCATCTGCAAATAGTGAAAGTTTGACTTCTTCCTTTCCAATTTGTATCCCTTTGATCTCCTTTTCTTGTGTTACTGCTGTAGCTAGAACTTCAAGTACAATATTGAAGAGATGTGGAGAGAGTGGACAGCCTTGTCTTGTTCCTGATTTTAGAGGAATCACTTTGAGTTTCTCTCCATTTAGTTTGATGTTGGCTGTTGGTTTGGTGTATGTTGCTTTTATCATGTTTAGATAGGTTCCTGTTATTCCTGTTCTCTCCAAGATCTATCATGAAGGGATGTTGGACTTTTTCAAAGGCTTTTTCAGCATCTAGTGAGACGATCATTTGGTTTTTCTTTTTCAGTTTGTTTATATGGTGGATTATATTGATGGATTTTCGTATGTTGAACCATCCTTGCATCCCTGGGATGAAGCCTACTTGATCATAGTGGATGATTTTTCTGATGTGTTCTTGGATTCCATTCGTCAATATTTTGTTGAGTATTTTTGCATTGATGTTTATCAGGGAAATTGGTCTATAGTTCTCTTTTTTAGTTGTATCTTTGTGTGGCTTGGGTATCAAAGTATTGTAGCCTCGTAAAAAGAGTTTGGCCATGTCCCTTCTGCTTCTATTGTGTGGAACAATTTGAGGAGTACTGGTATTAGCTCTTGTTTGAATTTCTGATAGAATTCTGTAATGAAGACATCTGGCCCTGGGCTTTTTTTGGTTGGGAGGCTTTTGATGAATGCTTGTATTTCATTAGGGGTTATAGGTGGATTTTAAACTGCTTATCTGTTCTTGATTTAATTTTGGTAAGTGATATCTATCCAGAAAATTATCCATTTCCTTTAGATTTTCGAATTTTGTGGAGTACAGGTTTTCAAAATATGACCTGATGATTCTCTGGATTTACTCAGTGTCTGTTGTTATATTCCCATTTTCCTTTCTGATTTTGTTAATTAGCATGCTCTCTCTCTGCCTTTTGGTTAGTTTGGATAGAGCTTAGTCTATCTTGTTGATCTTCTCAAAGAACCAACTCTTTGTTTCATTAATTCTTTGTAATGTTTTCCTAGTTTCTACTTTATTGATTTCAGCCCTGTTTGATTATTTCCTGGTGTCTACCTCCATGGTGAGTTTGCTTCTTTTTGCTCTAAAGCTTTCAGTTGTTCTGTCAGTTCTCTAGTGTGGCTTTTCTCCCGTTTTTTCATGTGGGCACTTAGTGCTATGAACTTTCCTCTTAGCACTGTTTTCAGTGTTTTTATTTCTTCCTCAACCCAGGAATGGTGCAATTGGGTGTTACTCAATTTCCATGAATTTGTAGGTTTTCTGCAATTTGTATTGCTATTGAATACAAATTGCATGGTGATCTAATAAGATACAGGGGGTTATTTCAATTCTTTTGTATCTGTGGAGGTTTACTTTGTTGCCAACTATGTGGTGAATTTTAGAGAAGGCTCCATGTGGTGCTGAGAAGAAGGTATATTATTTGTGTTTGGATGGAATGTTCTATAGATATCTGTTAAACCCATTTGCGTCATAACTTCTGTTAGATCCTTTGTTTCTTTGTTAAGTTTCTGTCTGGTGGTCCTGTCTAGTGATGAAAGTGGGGTGTTGAAGTCTCCCACTATAACTGTGTGGTTTTATGTGTGGCTTGAGCTTTAGTAATGTGTCTTTTACAAATGTGGGTGCCTTCGTATTTGGGGCATAGATGTTCAGGATTGAGACTTTATCTTGATGGACTTTTCCTGTGATGAGTATGAAATGCCCTTCTTCATCTCTTTTGATTGATTTTAGTTTGAAGTCTAATTTGTTAGATATTAGGATTGCTACACCAGCTTGTTTCTTGGGTCCATTTGATTGGAAAATCTTTTCCCAACCCTTTACTCTGAGGTAACGCCTGTCTTTGAAGTTGAGGTGTGTTTATTGTAAACAGCAGAAGGATGAATTCTGTCTTTGTATCCATTCTGTTAGCCTATATCTTTTTATGGGTAAGTTAAGACCATTGACATTTAGGGATATTAATGTCCATTGTTCATTGGTTCTTCTTTGTTTTGGATTTATTGTTGGTGGTGTCATTGTGTGTGTATTTTGCCCTCCTGTTTCTTTTCGTGTTTGGTAAAATTAGATTATCTATTGCCTATGTTTTTGCGAATGTAGTTATCTTTGTTGGGTTGGAGTTTTCCTTCCAGAACTTTCTGTAGTGCTAGATTTGTGGATATGTATTGTTTAAATCTGGTTTTGTCATGGAATGTCTTGTTTTCTCCATCTATAGTGATTGAAAGTTTTGCTGGGTACAGTAGTCTGGGTTGGCATCCATGCTCCCTTAGTGTTTGTAGGATATCTATCCAGGACCTTCTGGCTTTCAAAGTTTCCATTGGGAAGTCAGGTGTGATTCTGATAAATCTGCCTTTTTATGTTACTTGGCCTTTTTCCTTTGCTGCTCTTAATATTTTCTCTTTATTCTATAGGTTTGGTGTTTTGATTATTATGTGTCAAGGGGAGTTCTTTTTGTGGTCCAGTCTGTTTGGTGTTCTGTAAGCTTCTTGTACTTTCATAGGCATATCTTTCTGTAGGTTGGGGAAGTTTTCTTCTATGATTTTGTTGAACATGTTTTCTGTACCTTTGAGCTGTATTCTTCACCTTCTTCTATACCTATTGTTCTTAGGTTTGGCCTTTTCACAGTGTCCCATATTTCCTGGATATTTTGTGTTAGGGATTTGTTGGACTTGAGATTTTCTTTGTTCAATGACTGTATATTCTCTAGTGAGTCTTCAACAACTGAGATTCTCTCGTCAATCTCTTGAATTCCATTGGTTTTACTCACTTCTTTAGTTCCTGATTGTTTATCCAGCCTTTCTATTTCCAGCATCGCCTCATTCTGTGTTTTCTTTATTGTGTCTATTTCAGCTTTCATGCCTTGAACTGTTTCGAGTGCTTCCTTCACTTGTTTGTTGTTTTTTCTTAGCTTTCTTTAGATTCTTTAAGAGATTTATTTACTTCTTGAATTTTTTGGTCTTTTCCTCCATTTCATGTAATTTTTTGCTTGTTTTTTTCTTCTATTTTTTTAAGGGATTTTCTTGTTTTCTTTAAAGGTCTCTATCATCTTCCTAAGATAATTTTTGAGGTCCATCTCTTCTTCATCCTCTGTGTTGGGCTTTTCAGATCTTGCTGGTGTGGAGTCCTTAGATTCTGGTGGTCTTTGGTCTTTCTGTTGTTGAGTGTGTTCTTACTCTGTCTTCTTCCCATCCCTTCTTCCAGTGAGTGCAGGTGGGGTCTCTCCCTCTCTCTGCTCAGCCTCTGGCGGCAGTCAGATGTCAGAGGGCGGTGGGTGGACAAGGGTGAGGTGTGTCCGGACTCAGGGTGGGCCTTCCCGGTCTGGGCAGGTCCACTCTTGTGGGGGGGGGCGGCAGTGTATTTTTTAAGATTTTATTTATTATGTATACTGTCTTCTGCCTGCATGCCATCAGAGGACACCAGATCTCATTCAAGGTGGTTGTGAGCCACCATGTGGTTGCCAGGAATTGAACTCAGGACCTCTGAAAGAGCAGTCAGTGCTCTTAACTGCTGAGCCATCGCTCCAGCCCAATATTTTGTATTTTTTTAACTACCATATAACATTCATATATTGCCCAAAACAAAACAAAACTCTGAGGAAATACTACAAGTTCGGTGCCATAGGAATTAGATGAAGAAGAATTTGGAGGCAAGAAACTCGGTTAAAGATTTTGTTGTTCATGAAGAAGTGAAGCTTTGTAATGTAAATTGAAGGTGTGCCTGTATTAATGAAGAGCACATAGGGGTATTTGTAAAGTTGGAACTATAAAGTTGTACTGGGGTTTGAAAAATGAAGGAAAAGCATCAACAGCGATTCTGGAATTTGTAAACTGCATTGCAAATGGTACATGGGTGATTCTAATGCTGAGAGGAGAGGAGAAGTGGCTTGAGTAGGTTACAAGAGCATCTTCACAGAAGTCTTCAGTAGTGTTTGAATAATAAAACTAGTGTAGAGTCAGCTTGTCTTAGCATGCTTTGTGCTTTCTTAACACACGTCTGTTTTGGCTTTACTACTGTTTTTAAGAAAATGCTAATATTTTACAATAAAGCAATTTCTAAGTGTAACTTTGAAACTGTTTGTGCTTTTCTATTTTCAGAGTGCACATTTGGCCATGATTGATACTCTAATGATGGCTTACACTGTAGAGATGGTCAGCATAGAAAAAGTAATTGCATGTGCTCAACAGTATTCAGCTTTTTTTCAAGCTACAGATCTGCCCTATGATATTGAGGATGCTGTCATGTACTGGATAAATAAGGTAGGCTTATGTCAATTGGAAATGGGTCTACTAGCAGAAAAACTAAAACCCTCAATTACTTATTGTTCTTGTATGACTTTTTGTTTTAAATCAAAGTATAAGCTAACATTGTACAATTTGCTTAAGACATTTTATCTTAAAAAGTGTAAAACTGAGCACCAAGGCTCAGATCTGTGGTCTCAGTACCTGTGAGGTTGGAGGCTGAAGCTGCAGGATCTGAGTTCAAGGCCAGACTGGGCTGTGGTGAGACCTAGTTTTAAAATGAAAGCGTTGAAAAGATGAAACCAATTTTTATATATTTGACAGTGTCTATAATTGTACTTGTACTTAGTAATGATTACTTAAGATTAATCCATCTTGTGACATATTATTAAAAATCAAGATATAATTCACATACATTTCTGATTGTGAGCATCTTAGGTTTGTTTAACCAAATTGTACAAAATAGTGAATCATGGATTCATTGTCTTGGAGAGTTTTTGGTTTGTGCTTTGAGCATGGTTAAATTCTTAATTTATTGTCCTTGTCATTTATTTTAGTAGTGAATTCTTCTTGACCCACATTCAGACATTCGGGGCTGAAAAAGGTCTCACTGTATAGGCCTGGCTGACTGAAGCTTGTAGAGGGCCTCTTGCCTCTGTCTCTGGGATCACAGGCTTATGTACCACATCCAGATGCACCGAGTTTCACTTACAGTTTTCATTGCAGAGAAAACTAAGCTGGATTTGTGGGATAGGCAGTGAACAAATGTGGTGTCCTTCCTTAAATGCTTGCATGAAGCTTGTCAGAAGCTAAATTGGGCTAGAGAAATGGCTCAGTGAGTAAAGCACTTGCCACATGAGCATCAAGTCCAGAGTTCAGATCCCCTGAAAGCAGAGATGGGAAATGCCGTGAGACATGAGAACAACGGCCATGCCATGTCCAGAAGACAGCATTTCATTGTTCTCCTCCCCTCCTCAAGCTCTCGTATTTACCCCATTTTCCATGGTGTTCCCTGAGCCTTTGGGGAAGGGGACTACAGGGATATCCCATCTAGGGATGAACAATCTGCAGACCAGTTATGAGTCTCTGCTTCAACAGCCACCCATTGCAAAAAGAAGCATCTCTGGCCAAGGCTGAAAACAATGCAGCTCTGTGGGAATAAACACAAGTATTTAGAAGGCAGTTTGACATGTGATGGTCTTACCACTGCTAGACTGTGTGTGCTCTAACATGATCTGCCTGGCAAGCATGCCATTAATACAGTAGTGGCGTGACAGTTATGGAGCTAATAAACACTCTGAGATTGGATTTGAGGCCTGCTCACTGGAGGGAATTCATGCCTGTTACTGTAAACTTAGTCAAAAGCCCATGACTGGGGTGGCTTAAGGCCCTAAGGGAAACTTCTATTTTTTTTAGTAAATGTTCGTTTAGAAGGAGAGAATTAACTCCAGCAAGTTGCCTTCTGATCAACACATGGAGGGCATGGCATGTAAATGGATAATGATCCCGAATTTAAAAATGTTTTTTGCCTTTTGTATTTTTTCTTTTGAGAACTCTTGCTCAGTTCATTGGTGTCTCTCTCCAATCTCCTCTGTATGACTTCATGTGAATGGATGTTGGATTTCCTCAGAAGTTTTTCCTGTGCTTATAGAGATACCATGTAATTCTGTCCTTGAGTCCATTTATGTAATTTATAATATTAATTTACCAGTATTGAACATCCATATAACTCTGGAATAAAGTCAACTTGATCATGGTTGATGATTCTTTTGTTGTGTTCTTGAGCCTTGTTTGCAGGTATTTTGTTGGGAATTTTTGCCGCTATATTCATCAGGGAGCTCAGTCTGCAATTTTTATTATTGTGTCTTTTATCTGTTTTGAGTATCAGTAATACTAGCTTTGTAAAAAGAGTTTAGCCATGTTTCTTTTCTATTTTATGGAATAGTTTTGAGAAGCATTGGGGTTCTTCTATGAGGGTCTGGTAAATATCACTAGTGAATCCATCTGGGCCTGGACTTTTTAATTTGATTTTGGTAGGTCAGATGCACCTAGAAATTCATCCATTTATTTTAGATTTCCAGTTTAATAAAATATGTTTTTTATAGATTTTCTGAATTCCATTGGCATCTATTATAATGGCTCCCTTTTCATCTTTAGTTTTATTAATTTGTGTCTTCTCTTTCTTTTGGTTAGTTTGACTGATTTCATCTTATCTTTTCAAAGAACCAACTCTGTGCCTCATTGATTCTTTGTTCTGTTTTGTTTGTTGTTTTCATTTCATTAATTTCTGCCCAATCATACTGGTTAGAATTTGGCTTATTGTTCCTTTACCAGAGAATTAAGGTACATCATTAAGTCATTTATTTGCAATCACTCTGACTTCCTAATGTAGACACTTGGAGCCATAAGACATCATCTTCCCCATTCCCTAGGGCTGCTTTCATTGTTTTCTGAAGATTTTGGTATGTTTTGATTGCATCTTCATTTGATTTGGGGCATTTTTTTTTTCCTTCTTGATTTCTTCAAGGTCTCCCTCCTCAATCAGTTCTGTTTGGCTTAATCTTTCTGAGCTCTAGGGTCTATGGGTTTATAGCCTCAGTCCATTGTGATAAGGTAGAATACAAGAAATTATTTCAGTTTTCATATATTTGTTGACTTGTTCTGTATCCTGATGTATGATTCATTTTAAAAGAAAATCCCATGTACTGCTGGGAAAAAAAATGTGTACTTTTTAGTGTGGGACGGAATAGTCTGAATATACCTCTTAAGTCCTCATAAGTACATTTAATCTATGATGTCATTCAGAAGTTTTTCTGTTGATTCTTTTTGCCAAGATGACCTATCCATCCAAAGTAGGTGCTGAAATAATCCCACTTTTGTGTTGGGGTTATTTGTGACTTTATATCCATCTAGTAATATTTGTTTTGTGAAACTGGGTTTACCTAAGTTGGAACATACATATTTAGAATGTAACATCCTTTTGATGGATTGTCCCTCTAACCAGTATGAAGTGACCCTTACCTATTTTTTTTTTCACCAGTTTTGGTTTGAATTCTGTTTTGTTAGAAACAGTAGCACATGTGTGTTTCCTAGGTCTGTTGGCTTGGAATACCTTATTCCATTCTCCCACTCTAAGGTAATGCCTGCTTCTCACAGAGAGGTGTGTTTATTGGAGGCAACAAATAAAAGCTTTCTGCTTTTTGATACACTCTTTGTCTTTTGATTGGGATATTGAGACTTAATATTCAGAATTATTGTTGAAAATTATATATTGATTCCTGCCATTTTGGTCAACCTGTAGCATTTTTTTCTTCCTCTTTTGCTTAGTAATATTCTAATACTGTTGATTTTTCTGGTGGCCTTGTGGATGGATTTGCTTTTCCTTTTAGTCTAAGATTTCTTTAGGTATGGTCTGTAGATCTGCCTTGGTGGTCATAAATGCTTTCATCTTCTTTTCAGTTATGACAAGTAGCTTTGCTGGCATAGAGCTCTGGATTGGCAGTAGTTCTCCTTCAGAACTTGAAACCGAGCCCTGCTGGTTTTTAAAGTTCCAATGGAATGATCTGGTGTTACTCAGTGGGCCTGCCTGTCCTGTGACTTTGTGATTCTTCTCTCTTGCTGCTTTCACTGTGCTGTCTTTGTTCTGTGTATTTAGTGTTTTAATTAGAATGTGACAAAGGGAGGTTCTTTTCCAGTCTTTCTGTTTGGTGTCTGTACTGGATAGTTTTATGCCAACTGGACACAAGCTAGAGTCATCTGAGAGAAGAGAGCCATCGTTGAGAAAAATGCCTCCCTAAGATCAGGCTGTAGGCAGGTCTGTGGGCATTGTCTTCATTAGTGATTGATGTGGGGGTCTATCTGGGTGTTGTTACCCCTGGGCAGTCTGTCCTAGGTTCTGTAAAAAAGGAGGCTGAGCAAGCCATGGGGGGGGGGGGGCAAGCCCTTAGCAGCACCCCTCCGTGGCCTCTGCATCAGCTCGTGCCTCCTGATTCCTGCCCTGTCTGTTTCTGCCCTGGCTTCCTTAAGTGATGAACAGTGATGGAAGCAGAAGCCAAGTAAGCCCTGTCCTCCCCAAGTTGCTTTGGTCATGGTGTTTCATCACAGCAATGATAACCCTGTGACAATGCCCTAAATGTCTCCTGTATCTGGTTAGCTCCTCCTTGCCAGCTCTAGGAGATTACCTTTTATGGTTCTTTGAAAATATCTATACCTTTAGAATGTGACGATTTCCTTCTGTGCCTTAATCCAAAAATTTAGTTTCAGAGTGTCATCACATATATCATGAAATTCTCATTCACCTCCATGTCCTCTTTGGGTTGCTCCAGTTCCGATACTGTATCTTCAAGCTCAGGTACTCTCCTCTCCTTGATCCATTCTATTTGCTGGGATTTTCCCACAGGCTTTTTTGTTGTTGCTGCTGGTGATGATGATGATGGTGGTGGTGGTGGTGGTGGTGGTGGTGGTGGTGTGTGTGTGTGTGTGTGTGTGTGTGTGTGTGTGTGTGTGCCTGTGTCTATTTTCTATGTGTACTACATGTGTGTCTGGTGCTCAGAGGGTCCAGAAGGAAATGTGGGATCCATTGAAATGGGAATTTCGGAGGGCTGTGAGCCAGCATTCGGTTACTAGGAACCAAACCCAGGTCCTCTGTGGGGGCAGCAAGTGCTCTTCACTGCTGCTGAGCCATCTCTGTAGCCCCTGGCCACGCCTCAGGTGGTTGAGCTTTGCTAAGTAAATGTTGAGAAGTAAATGTTACTAGAGGGACTGAAGCTGGTTCCATTTTAAACTCATAACCACAAACTTTAGACAAACACCAGCCACTTAGGATGTGCCCTGAAAAGTCTGCTTCCCCACACTCAGAGACGTTCATCTTTTTTCTAGTCTTCACACTTAGGAAACTTTTCCCCTGTTGCTTGGAGCTGCAGCTAAGTTGGCTGGCCTTATCTCTTTAGGGGAAATCCATTTCCTCTTCTTGCTACTAAATCTGTTTGCCTTTCTGCCTTCTCCCAGTCTTCTTTCCCTAGTTTAGAGTGGAGAATATCATCTGGGAACTTGTTTAACTGCAGGGGCCTGCTCTGTGTGGAGCAAGAGACGCTGACGATGGTGCTGATGTGATCTTCCTGGTGTTCCTTCGTCTCGTTCTCCTTCCCAGCTGAATTATTCTCACTGTGAGCTGTGTTCATATTTCTCTATCTAAACACAGCCTCATTTATCTCTTTGACCACTCCCCCAAAGTGTTCATTTCCTAAATGGTTAGCTTCTCCGTTTACTCTTTTATCTTCATTCATGCCCTGAAATTGTTCCTCTTGATCAGTTAGGGTCTCCATGCTGACAGATCCACTGAGTACTTTTCTGTCCTCAAATTAAACTCAGCCATCTCTTTTAAAGCACAACAAAATGACATGGTTTCTTTGGAAAATCTGAGTTATTTCCTAAGCCCTTCTTTTATTTGACAGAATTTGAGCACCAGACTGCCCTCTATTGGCAGCTTCTTTGTCCTGCCAGCAGGGCCCGTGGATTCTTTTTAAAGCATAAAGCCAAAATAAGTAGACCAGTGGTTCTCAACTCTTTGAGGGCTGCGTATCAGATATTTACATTATGACTCATAACTAGAAAAATTACAGTTTTGTGGTAGCAACAAAGCAGTGTTATGGTTGGGGGTCCCACAACATGAGGAACTGTACTAAAAGGTCACAGCATTAGGAAGGGTGAGAAACCCGCTGTGGTCTTTGTTCTTCTTAACTGTGATTCCATCCTTCCCAGGATGCTCTTCACATACATCTACTCTGATAGTGTCAAATTTCTCTTGGATTCTTCAAGCCAGTGAGATTACTTTTCTGCTTAAGTTCTAGTCACTCTTTCCTGTATCAGTTGTGGGAAGGCCACATGTCCTTCTTTATTTTTATTGCTGGGGTAAAATACCCTGACATTGTGGGAAGTCAAGATAGGGACTTCACATAGCTAGTTACGCCCTCCTCACAGTCAAGAGCACAGAGAAATGAATGCATGCTGCTTGCTTGTGTTCAGCTCAGTATCTCCACTCCTATAGGTTTCATCACACGCACACACACACACACACACACACACACACACACACACACACACACACACACCCCTTCCCCACCATCCCACCCCCTGCTCCTGCCAGTAGTACACCAACAAGTAGGCTATATCTTCTCACATAAGTTAATGTTAGACAATCTCTCCTAGACATGTCCACAGGCCAGCCCATTGTTGCTCATTGAGACTCTTGCAGATGATTATAGACTGTGTCAAGTTGTTTACCATATAAACACGAATAGAATCCATTGTGTTCATTTTCTTTCTGAGTTCTTTCCTTCTTCCCACTTGCCTTTGTTTATCTTTAGCAGGGTTTTTACATGTATGTGCATGCATGCGTAAAATGTGGATTGAACACAGGGTCTCACGAATGCTCTTATCATTGAGCTGTACGTGCACTCCAGCCTTGCCTTTTGTTTTGTCAGAATTGATAATCGGTCTCTTGGAGGGGATTTGTGTGTTGAATGCCTAGTAGTACAATACATGTTACAAGTATAATAAACTCTTTCTAGAACTAGAACTTTCTGGCATACAGTAGGTGCTCAATATGTACTATGTTGATTTATAGAACTGATGTTAGACTTGCAAATAAAATTCCCTGTAAGGTACTGTTTTCTAGTTGTAAAAATGACATTTTATTTGTATGTTACTTTTACTTGATATTGGTGATTTAATCATGTCATTTTGTTGCTGTATTTTAATGCAAATACACATTGATTTTTCTTATATATTTTAAGGTAAATGAACACTTGAAAGACATAATGGAACAAGAACAAAAATCTAAAGAGCATCACACAGCTGAAGCTCCAGGAGGTCAAAAGGTACACACTGCAGTGTGAAGTGTGGTTATGATTGCATCGCCATAATTTTAGAGATGCCAGAACTATTCTAGGAAATGTAAAATAACTAGTCACTAATAATTGATTAGTACTGAGATTAGAAACTTACTGAATTTAAGTTTTAAAGAATAAAAAAGTGGTACTCTGTATGACACCCTTAGATAGCAAAATTATTAACTCTTAGATTCCCAGCCACTTCAGCTATATTGCTGTTTGCTTTATGCTTCTGCTCAATGTAGTGATTTTCCCCCCTTCAAAAAGACTATTCCTTTCTTACAGTTGATCTACTAATATCTAAGAATCTAACCTAACAATCTTTTTTACTTTAATAATATGAATTTATTTTTAAGTACAATTTATGACTGTGAATCTCTGAAATAAAATTATTTGTTGCTAAAATATCCTCAGTATCTTAAAATGTGATTGTGTATGGGGAGGGCAAAGGAGAGGAGATGGCACTGGTCTTGGCTGTTAGGAATTTATGTAGCTTTAACTATGTGTTAATTATACTAAACACGTGAGAACTGAATGCAGAGCCCCGCATCAGAAGCCCCACTCTAGCTTGCTAAATTGGACAATTCTGGTAGACTTTTCCTTCACCTCCTGCTTTATCTTTTCTCCCTCTGCTGCTTCCTCTGAAGTCTCCTTCCAAATGGTTTTGGAAACTGGTTCCAGTAAGTTTCCCTCACTACTTCTGATTTTTCTCTCCAGAACTGTAATGGTATTGGTGGTATTGTTTATAGCTTTCTGGTATCGTTATTTCATACAAATCTGTTGTCTTTGAGTAGAGAGAGTAGAGAGATTAGGTTTTAATATACTTTCATAATATAAAATGGAAATAGTGAGTCCAGCCAGTTTCCAGAACAGCTTAAAGAATAAACACCTTTGCTCATCACAAAGTTCATTTACCCAATGCCAATGGGTAAAACAACCTTGGGTATGAAGTCTTGCTAGTATTAAGAGTTTTCATAAAAAGTGAATTTGAATTTTTTTTACCCTAATTGAAGATAACACTTCACTATTTGAAAAATCAAAACCTTCTCTGTATCCCCTTGCCAGCATTGTACCTAAACTATGACACTCTGATTTCACCGGTGACTGATGTTTCAGGGTTAGGTATGGGCAGTTAAACCAAAAAAGATTCCCTATAGCTCATGGATTGTAGATAACTATCTGGGAATTGTAAAACCTCACTTTAAGTTTGTTTGCTCAGGGGATTTTATAGGATATGTATAGTCTTAAGGGAAATGCTTTGGTTTGTCACCATAAAAATTCATTGTTAGTGTGAGTACACACACACACACACACACACTCATACTCCTTATCCATAAATGCTAGTGACAGAGGAGATAGAATGAAAGAAACCAGTTTTGATGGTGATGCTAAGTTGTTTCAGTCCGGCTCTCCCTAGCTAACTGGAGAAAAGAAGGTGGGTATGGAGCAGTGCTCACTACCTGGAAAGCCAGCTTACCACTGATTGATTTTCTTTCTTCTTCTCCTCTTCCCTCGCTCTTCTAAATTATCTCCCAGCAAGAAACTGAAGGTTTTTAGGAATGATATAAAAGTCAGTGATCAAAGAATCTAGGTTAGCCTGTGCAAGATGTCTCACAGCTGTAAGACCAGCATTCAGAAGCTAAGGCCAGAGACTTGAGATTTCAGGGCCAGTTTAGGCTGCTTTGATACACCCTCATCTCCCCAAAAGAGAACAGGAAAGGAAAAGTAGATTTGTACATGCAAGTAATTATTTCCTGAATATAGTAATGTATGAGTTAGGGATATAATGTATGTCTTTGCACTTCTCCAGAATTGTTTTTCAAGAGGCAAACATGTTCCATGACTCTTGCCAGTTGGTACTCCGGGACAGAGAAGCAGAAATAAATACTTCTTCTTCTTTTTCATTGGTGCATATGTTTTCTGGAGGATGTCACTGAAAAGACGCTAATTGCACCTTCATGTGTTAAGTGTTGTTCAGTAAATTTGAAAATTTCTTTTAGTCACATAAACACTTTTTCACAATTGCATTTTAATTTATAAATTGCAGAGGTGACAGTTTAGATAGAATTGGAAGAAAAAATTTAAATTGTCCTTTTATAAAAATGACACCTATAGCTGGAGAGATGACTCAATGGTTAAAACCACTTGCTACTTCTATAGAGGAACTATGTTCAGTTCCCTGAACCCACATGCCAGCTCACAACCCTCTGTAATTCAAGATCCAGGGGGTCTGATCCTCTTTTGGTTTCCACAGATATACCAGGCGCAAAACACCCATAAGCATAAAATAAATATTTTAAAAACTGACTACTAAATATCAGTAGCCTATGTAATCATACATCTTGCCAATAAAAGCCTTCATGCACTGGCAGTAAACCATAAGCATTCTTTTTCTTGCCTGTAGGGAGCTACTAGCTAGTAACAGCCAGCCTGCACTGATTGCTTCCATGTGCCCAGGAGTGAACTTAGCACTATGTGTCCATCATCTTTTTAAATCCCCCAGTAGCCAGGAGTGAACATAGCACTATGTGTCCATCATCTTTTTAAATCCCCCAGTAGCCAGGAGTGAACATAGCACTATGTGTCCATCATCTTTTTAAATCCCCCAGTAGCCAGGAGTGAACATAGCACTATGTGTCCATCATCTTTTTAAATCCCCCAGTAGTACTATGAAATAGTATGAAGTAGGTTTTACTATCCCCGTTTTACAGATAAGGAAAATGAGAAATGAGAGTTTGGGTAACTTGTCCAAAGTCACAGCTAATAAGTGGCAGAACCTGGATGTAAGTGCAGCTAATTTGGCTTAAGAGTTTTTCTCTTAACTTTTATTTTATTGTTTTGGTTTTAGAGACAGGGTTTCTCAGTGTAGCTCTGGCTGTCCTGGCACTCTCTGTAGACCAGGCTGGCCTTGAACTCAGAGATCTGCCTGCTTCTGCCTCCCAAGTGCTGGAATTAAAGGTGCGCACCACCACCCAGCACCATGCTGGCCTGTCTTTACTTTTTTTTTTTTTAATTGGTTGGTTGGTTTTGGTTTTTGGTTTTTGGAGACAGGATTCCTCTGTGAGACAGTCCTGGCTATCTTGGAACTGCTGGATTAAAGGCATATGCCCGGCACCTGTCTTGACATTTTTACCCAACCACATCAAGCTGTCTTTACAAAGCTAAGATTTGTTTTTCTGAGGGGAGCAGGACCCTGACACTTGGCTCTGTTCCTCGTTCTGAAGTCTGGTGCCGTGTGCCCTGACATTCAGATGGTAGATGGAGCAAATACTCTGGTGCTGTTTCTTGGCTCCAGATTTTCTTTGTGGAAAACACTATCCAGCTCTACCCATTCCCAATTTTGATAGCTCTTGTAATTATTTCTGCTCAGATGGTTCCTTTGCTCTTCAGAAGCTGTACATCTTTCTGTGTAGGAACTTTCAGTCTTGATTAAGTGTAATATTAAAGTAAATAAAATTTTAATCAGTAAATGAATAGAACTTACTTGAATTCAGTGTTCAGAACTGTTTTGTGATTGTGTGACTATTGTAGACTAAATGCCATGTGATATCATTGTTAAAATGTTATATTAAGTTTATGATTTGAAATTAGTATTGTTGTAAATTTAACCTTAGTATATAGTATTACTGCCAGAACAAGGTGAATAGTTGGTATTTCTTGTTTCTCCTGATTTATATTTAATATTTACTATTAAGAACAATTGGGGGTATTTGTTTTCTTTACATTGTTTAATATTTATTTATAACTCTTTATATTGTAGGCTCGTTACAGGAAGGAACAAACATTGCTTAAGCAACTGCCTTGCATTCCATTGGTAGAAAATTTGTTGAAGGATGGTACAGACGGCTGTGCATTAGCTGCCCTTATTCATTTTTACTGCCCTGCTGTTGTCCGGTTAGAGGGTAAGTATTCTGAACTGTGGATAGAGGGCAAAAAAAAATTTAAATCAACAATATTGAATAACTAATGAAGGGTTTTTTTTAAAAGGAACATTGAAGTATAATTCTGAGAAAGTTGAAAACTTTTTGTCTAATGATATTATTTATAAATACATTTACTGAGCAGATTTTACGTAATTATGTATTTGTATTGTCAGTAGTTATGAATTGTTCATAGTTAACTCAAAGTCATCCCCTTTTCTGTTTGAAGATATTTGTTTGAAAGAAACCATGTCTTTGGCTGACAGCCTGTATAATCTACAGCTGATTCAGGAATTTTGCCAAGAATACTTAAACCATTGCTGCCATTTCAGCTTGGAAGATATGCTTTATGCTGCTTCATCCATAAAGGTAAATTCAGTCATTCTCCTTTTGCCTTTCGATAAAGTTTAAAAGTCATGGCATCAAGCTGGGGATGCATCTCAGTGGTGCAGTAGGGACCCATCATGAGCAAGGCCCCAGGTTCAGTCTCTTCAAGTACTAGCAATAGAAAGGTGGGGGCAGAAGATAAGGAATTCAAGTCCAGCTTGAGCTTTGTAGTGGGTCTGAGGCCAGTGGAGATAACAGCAGAGAACCTGTCTCTAAAAATAATGAATATAAATAAAAGCTTACAAATTAACTATCAGTAAAGAACTTGTGGGTGGGGGCTGGTCTTTTTTCCTTCCTCTTTAAGCATCCATTGCTAGCTACAAGACTTTTACATTGTAAAGGCAATGTAAACACAAAGTCATGTATAAAATTGATCTGTTGTCTTGGTGTGGCCTGAGTAGTTTATGAACCATTAAATGGTTTTTGATCATAGGTAAATGGAACAAAAAGTGAGAGCCTCCCTTTAAAAGCTGGGTGTGAGTGTATGCTAGTAACCCTGTTATTCTGAAAACTGATGTCAAAGCATGAGTTGGATTCATGCCTGGAGACATAATGAAACATCTATCAAATAAACAGCAAACAAAAACAGTCTTGGAGTTTCATTTTCATGAAGAATTTTTAATTAGAGAACCAAATGAAACACTTTGGTATGCATGTGTGTGTGTGTGTGTGTGTGTGTGTGTGTGTGTGTGTATTTTGGGATGTGTGTATATGTAGCTTTTATGTAGGGTCTGGGGATCCAGCCTTGGGTCCACTGTGCCCTGCTGAGCCATCTTTAGCCTCTTTGGTCGATTTTTAAATCAGATGTCAAAACTCTTTTTGCCCACATTTACTTTGGCTCTTCTGGGTTCGGAGGCTTCCGCATGACTTTCAGGATTGTTTTTTCTAGTTCTGTAAGGAGTGTCATTGGAACTTTAATAAGGTTTACATTGAATCTGTAGATCACTTCAGTAATTTGGCCATTGTAACAATGTGATAATTTTGTCACTCCATGTCCTACTTCAGTTTCAAAGCCTTAGGAATAAGTGATCTTATAATATGTTTAGTTTAACTTAGAAGTTTGGCTCAGAGGTAACAATTTTCTGTTGAGTCTAGTCAGAGTTCCAGTGCTAATCCTACTTGGAAGTGCTAAAGAGCTCTCCTGACTATGCTAGTGCCTTACACTTAGAATTCTTATTCTCTAGTATCTCCTGTTTTTCCTTTGTCCATTTCAGGATCTCCAAAAGGCAGAAGATAGAGCCAATGATAAAATCATTTCCAAATGAGGCACTAGTCCCCGTGACTCAAATGGTACTCACTCCTTACTCTGACACATCAAAAGAGAAACCTTGATTAATCAATTCTGAAGGTTCACTACACCATTATTTCCTGTATATCTTCCTAATGACTTTTCTATAAAATATAAGCGCTACTTCTGTAATATGAGATGGAAAGTTGTCATACACCTAAGATCTATATTTGTTTTAAAATTGCTATAGATTTTGGTAGTGTTCCTTCCTGTCCATTTTGGAGAACAGAATATAGACTTTCAATAAACCAAATAATCCTGATATTTAGATCATTTTGAGCATGATGCAAATATAAAAACATTTCCTTAAGTCAACTTACTTATTTAAACTAAATAATTGTCAACAAAATGTCTTTGTTTATGCTCTGCATTCTTTGCTTAATTATCACAATTACAAGTTTGAATTTAGCATACTATTTTAAGGCTCTGAACTCTAGGGAGTTGCTTGGCTCATGTTGCTGGCACCTCATTTTCACTTTAACTTTTAATAGTGGTGTTTAGGAATGTATGGGAAATGAGCACTGCTTTTTCTTCTTGTAGAAGTACAAACTGGGATGTGGCTGCTTTAGAGAACTGTGGGCATTGCCTGGGCAAGTTCCTGTACTGGATCCTAAACACCACCCAAAAGGCATTGAAGGGTCAGGCTGTGTCCTAGTTGGAGACTAGCTCCTCTGCAGTGTATTTGATAGACTATTTTTTTTTTTTAAGGGATAGTCCCTGTTGAAAGGCACATAAAGGACTGCTTCTGATGTTGAAAAGTTAGAAATGATCCATTTTAGTAGAGGCATAAATTTAAATGTTTTGTAGTATAATTGACCCATTTAAAGGAAGGTAGTTGAGAGTTTTGTTGTTTTTTGCTGAAACAGAAAGCTCCAGAAGACAATTGTTAAGTAAGGGTAAAGTCAACAAGAATACTATAACTGTGTGTGTGTGTGTGTGTGTGTGTGTGTGTGTGTGTGTGTGTGTGTGTGTGTGTGTGTATTTTAAACCTTTCTCCTCTTTTTTCTCCCCCTTCAGGGCTAGGGATCAAACTCAGAACCACAGACACATTATTCCCTAAACAATTCAGTGTAGTAACTATTTATATATTATAGTAACTACTAGTATGTAATATAGAGGTGATATTAACTCTCCTATGGGAGCTGGAGAGATGGCTCAGCTGGTAAAAACTCATACTACTAAGCCTGACACCCTGAATTTGATCCCCAGGACTCACCTTGTGGAGAGAGAAAGCCAACTCCTCCCATGGCAGAGTACATAGGTTCTATGTGTATACTGCACGATCTTACATAAGGGGCTTAAACGTCTTTAAATCTTTGGTATCTATATGAAGTTCTAGAACCAACTTTTATGTAGATTCACAAAAGGGGTCTTTAGGATAAATATAAAACAGAAGTAATTCCTTCTGAATGTGGTACTGGATATGGGAGAAGGCGTTAAGCTTCACTGGACTTCTTCATTTTATATAATCTGTGTTGTTTTCACTGTTTAAGTATGTAGATGTATCTGACCTTCTTGACTAAAAGAAGTAGGGGTTGAAGATATAGCTCAGAGGTTAAAAGCATCTACTACTCTTCCAGAGGACCTGAGTTCAGTTCCTAGTACCCCTGGCTCACAACTTCCCGTAACTTCTGACACCATATTCTGGTTTCCACAGGCGTCTGTGCTCACATGCATGAACCACATGCAGACACATGCTACATATATTTAAATGTAGGTCAGGTGTGGTGATGGATACCTTTAACCCCTTCTTCACACGGAAAGTACAGACAGGCTGATCTTCATAAAGAGTTACAGGCCAGCCAGGACTACATAGTGACGTTCTGTCTCAATGTAAACTGGGGAAAGATGATTTTAAATTAATGTTGTACCATTTCTGGAATTTGTCATTTAACCATAATTTTATAATGAAATAATCTCCAGTTTAGTTACCAGAAAAATTTCTTCCTGCTCTGCCATCTTGTGGCCAATTTTTGCCATTATGTTATTAGGACAATTCATAACAAGGTCCTTAAAAATAAATACTGCTTTTCTGTGGACAGATAACTACTGCATATATAAGAGGCTTTTTTTTTTCTTTTTCTTTTTCAGAAGATAAAGTCAGCTCCTAGTTAACTGTGCTAGCAGGGCAGAACCTAGCCCCAGTACTTAACAAAGTTTATCCCTTGGTTTTAGGAGATATATGGTAAAGATTATTTAAAAAGGTATAGGTATAATGATATTTTGTGTGTGTGTGTGTGTGTGTGTGTGTGTGTGTGTGTGTGTGTGTGTGTACTTTAAATAATAAGATAAAATTTTAAAAAGGAAGGAAGGGCTCTGACACACATTATGAGACAGGGGTCCAAAGGTCCTGTTGAGTTCGTTTTCTGTTAGCTGTCTATGGCTAGGCATGCAGCCTACCCTTAAGAGTGATTTGTTTTCCCAATGAGACTTCCTTGGAGAAAACTAAATTTTCATCTGTAAGTGGTTATCTTACAAGACAGAGCTTCTGGGTTAGGAATGGGAATGTGCCCACTTCTTTGAGCTCCAGGACCCCAACTGGCGCAGACCTGTGCAGGCCCTGTGCATCCTATCTCAGTCTGTGAGTTCATGTGTGTGTCAGTCATACTGATGCAGGGAGTCTTGTTGTGGTGTCTCTGTCTGCTCTGGCTCTTACACTCTTTCTCCACCTCCTCTTCTGTGGGGTTCCCCGAGGGAGAGATTTGATAGAGACATCCCTCTTAGGGATGGGTGTTCTAAGGTCTCTCTCTCTCTGCTTAGTGCCTGGCTGGGGGTCTCTGGAATAGAAATGCCCCCGGTAGATAAACTGGAATAAGATCACTTTATGGAGAGGATCGCTGTTTCAGTTTTGGCCTTTGAGATTTATAAAGGCAAATGCTCTGTGGACCATTTTGTATGTAAGTGCAGTCAGTGTGCTAGGGTTCACTCAGCAGTGGATGGACAAAGAGAAGAAAAGTCCGGAGCATTGTAGTTCTGAGAGTCAGTAAAGTGAAGTTCAGGGTCACCGGAACCAGTAGAGTTCTGGGGAGTGATGGTTCAGCATGAGACTACAGTGCTCGAGGCCATAGGAAGGGAAGAAGCACGGGATTAGTTTGAGCCTTTCCTTAAGGAACTTCATTAGATGGTAAGAACGGAGGGTGAAGAGAAATAGGACGTGGTGATTACTGAGAGGTCTTACGTTTCAGTGGAAGAGAGTTAAAGGAAGGCCGAGTAATAAATACAATTAGAAATGCAAAGCTGTGAGAAGGCAAGGTGTTGTCCAAGCCACAGTTTTAAAAGAAGGTACAAATTTTCATAGCTTCAAATGATTTTAAGCATCTGAATATCCTGGAAATTTACAATGAAAACAAATACTGAGAGTAAGGTAGAAAAACTACCTTTTCTATTTGTCTTTTGCTCTGTCACCCTCCACAATGCCTCGTGCCCCTACTTTCAAGTCCAGTGAGATGTTTAGGGAAAGTATCAGAGATGTCCCTTTCATTACCTTTTCTCCCAGTAATCTTCATTTTATTAAGTGGCAGTAACAGTTGCTCAAACAGAGACCTTGGAGACATCTTTGACTCTTTTGCTTTTTTTTGCCCTCTAAGATGGCAGGTGACTATGTGAACATTACCAGCTTAAATATGACAAAAATCCAGGTGATGAAATCCAAGGAACTATGTTTATGTATGTATCTAAAGAAGTATGTTTGGTGCCTTGAGCATTGTTCAAAATTAGCAGATAAGCAGAAGGCAAGACATCAGAAAACACCCCATATTTCCAGAGATAATAGACACAATGAGGAAAACAGGTTTTGTATAGTGCTACTTTTAGAAATATATTAAATACCTAAAATTGAAATTATCTTTCGTATGTATTTTAACGTATAAACCTTATTATTCTAGTACAGTAGGGGCACATCTAAATGACACTGCTCAGTTTTCAAAACTCTGTCTCAGAAAAACAAAGAAAAAATAAAAACCCAAACCATATATATGTATGTGTATAAGTAGTTACATATTATATGTGTAGTCCTTTAGAAGTATGCTTTTGAGAATTCCTTTAAGCTATTTAAAGAATTATTTGTGTTTTCAAGTATAAATATAAAAGATTGTTATCATTAATGTTTTCAAACTTAGAAGGATGCATTAAATGATAAAGACAATGTTTTTATACATTTCAAGATTATTTTAATCATATTAATCTGTAGGGTTGATATCACTCAGCATGTGAATTACTATTGAATTCAGCATTATCAAATATGGATACAATATTTAAATTACATATTTAATTACTTTTCAAAAAATTCTTTTTTTAATGGAAAATGCTCTTTATGCTATTTGTATTTACACTGAAAGAAAAGGACATTTGTTATCTCAGAGTTCTACATAGCTAGAGATAGTGATGCCTGAGAGATTTGCTGTAACCTATAAAACAAAGTATCAGAGATCTGAATGTGTGTTTACAGGTGCTAAACTTTGTACACCAGGTTTAATACAGCATAGTGAATATTTTTAACAGTGAATGAGTAGAATTCAAATCTGTATTTGAGAGGATAAAGCATATGTGTTTATCACTGTGGCTGATTTGACTTAGGGCTTCTTTTAATTTTCTTAACTCTCTTATATAGAGTAATTATTTGGTGTTCATGGCAGAACTCTTCTGGTGGTTTGAAGTTGTGAAGCCATCATTTGTACAGCCACGTGTTGTTCGTCCACAAGGAGGTAATCAATCTTTGTAATCTTTATATATCTCATCTGGTTATTCTTTTAGATAGAAGCTTGTTGTTATTTTAGATTCCAGCTGTTATCCTTAATAAGAGTCTAAATGTTTTATTAGTTACGGCACCAAATTATCTTCAAGAAACTGAAAACATTCCCTGTATTTGACATCTCATGGTATGGAACTTTTAGTGTTAACTGGGTGCTGTATACTTCTTGCTTTCTTTTGTTCCTATCCATAGTTTTTATTTCCTATTAGATTCTTCATTTTTAACAGTATCTTACCCAAACTCCACTCACATTAGGACTTGACCTAATTGATTTTTGTTAAACCATAAAATACTTTGTAGATATATTTTTTAAATTAGTAGCCTTTGTTATTACAGTGTAATTATGATAAAATTAAAAGAAATAAGAGTGCTGTTGTAAAGACTGAATTGCTGGCAGAGGCTGGGAACCCAGCTTAGTGGTGGAGTACTTGCCCAGCTTGCACACAGCCTTGGGTTCAAGCTTCATCACTGTCAGAAAGCAAAAAAAACAAAAAAACAAAAAAACAAAAAAGAATTCCTTCTGGATTTTTTTTTTTTCTAGCACAAATGCCATGTTTAGCACAGTAAAACTGGCTTTTATTTTCAAGTCAAACACATACTCCTACAAGGGAAAAATGATTCTAAGTTTAGCATTTCTTCTAAGCTTAGAACTTTATTCCAGCAAAAATTATGGGGCTACTTCTTCCTGCTACAGTGGCTCCTGTACCCAGTACAAAATGTGATTGCTCTGTTTCCTGGCTACTTAGCAGCTTTCCTTGGCTCAACTTCCTTTTTCTAATTGCTGTAGTTAACCTCTACCTTCCCAGAGATAAAAAGGAGGAAAAAAGTTTAGGAACAAAGCGGAGTGAGGGTCTAATCACTAAAGAAAGGCACATCATTCTGGTGGGTCTGAGCTTACTTTATAAAGTTTGCTGATCTCGGGAAGAGTCTGTGCAGTATGAGATCATTTGTATTCTATCTATCCTGGTGTCTCAATACCACTTAAACCAGATTCTGAATACTGAACAGTAGATAATAAATAGTACCTTGAAGGAAGTTGAGATCCTTAAGGCCATTCATGAGGATCTCTTACCTTTAATAATTGTCATAACCAGTATGTATACATTATTTTGCAATTAGTGTGACTTTTTACTTGCACTTTTTGTGATTTCATCTGTGAAGCCCAGCACTCAAAAAACAAAGCTTTTGCATTAAACATCAGTCAAAACCAAGTTGTTTCCCCCTAGAATTACTTACAAGTATGGAAGCTAGATATAGTGGGGTTTTTTTTCCAGTGAAATTCTGTCTTTAATTAACTACCAAATTACCAGCTATTTCATAAAAACCAAAACTGAAACTGACCTGGTGTGTGTAAAATTTCATGAAAACTTTCACAAGATTAAGTACTCAGGTTTGACCTTGTTTTGAATGCATTTATTTTATGGTACTTCCTCCCATTAGCCTTAAGTGAAATTTTAAAAGTCAGATTATATCAAGAAATTCTTTTGACCCATGGAAATGATTTAAGGGTACATTTCTGTTATAAGGAGTTATTTCAAGAGAACCAGGGCAGTTCTGGGGTCCTAGGCTTGATCCCCAGCACAGAGTGGGTGGGGAGAGAACCATGACTACTCTGTAAGTATGAGGAAAATATAAAGTAAAATTTAAATGATTACTAAGGCTCAGAATGTCTGAAACAGTGTTCAAAATAAATTGAACATACAGTTTTGAAGTTTTATCCTTTATTCCAGCTGAACCTGTGAAAGATGTGCCATCAGTCCCTGTCTTGAATGCTGCCAAAAGAAACATCATGGATAATTCATCTAGTTCTGACTTCACCTCAAGGTAGAGTCCACAATGTCTTCACCATTTCCATGTTAATTTCTAATGAAATCAGATCATATTTTGACATTAAAAATAGGTTTTTTAGTTTTGTAGTTGGATTTATAAATTAAGTTACAATTACCTTCTCTTACTACAGCCTATTTTAATTTAAAAGTTATTGAAATTTATATTTAAATGGGTATTTCATAAATTGAGAGAAATGATTCTAAGTTCTGAATAAAAAACCTAAAATTAAACCTGTGCTACATTATTCCTACAATTGAGACTTATTTAATAGTATAACTGGAAAAATATCTGATAAGTGATTCTTAGGCCTCAGGGAACTTTTAAAATTATGTCTGAATTTTTACTTCTTAACTGCATTTATTTATGAATGAGCCCATATGATTGGTTAATAATTTGTAAGGTCAGTTCACTCCTTCTGGGGAGCAAAAAAGTACCTTTACTTGCTGAGCTATCTTATCTTGCTAGCCCTGGATTTTTTTATTTTCCTATTATTAAAAAAACAAAAAACAAAAAAAAAAACCAAAAAAACACCCAAAACTTTGAAACAGGTCTCCCCCACTTATACTAGTTATTGTTGTAGTTGTTGTTGTTGTTGCTGTGTTAAAACACCATGGCCAAAAGCAATTGAAGGAAGAGTTTATTTTGGCTATGGTTCCCAAAGGGGAGTCCAGAATGGGGGAGGCATGGCAACAGGTAGCCAGAGCAAGAAGCATAAGGCTGTCATCCTCAACTGCAAACACAAAGCAGAAAGAGTAAACTACAGGTGGTGAAGGGCTTCCAGCCCGCAAAGCCCACCCCAGTGACGCACTTCCTCCAGCAAGACTGCCCTCCTGGAAATCCCAAAGCCTCCCTGACTGCAGCTGGGGCCCCAACTATTCAGATGTCAGTGGGAGCCTTCTTTCTTTTTCTCATTCAAGTCACCTGTCACACACAACAAACCAAACTTTGTTTTCTAGTTACCTAATTCTTGAGAAGTAGCAATTAAATAAATATGACATTGAATCTTTATTGCATGCTGTAGTCTTTAACATAGGAGTAAAGAGTGTAAATAAATAAATAAATAAAAGAAAGTAAAGAGTGTCCTAATTAATATTAGGATATCCTGACTACTAACCCACATATCTGATAAAGTCATTTGTTAGTTTAAAATTTTTCTTCCTTTATGTATTTGGTTTTTCTCTGTGTAACCCTGGCTCTGTAGACCAGGCTGGTCTTGAACTCAGGGATCCTCTGCCTCCTGAGTGCTGGGATTAAAGGTGTGCGCCACCACTTCTAACAGCGAAAAAAAATTTTAGGCAGAATCTATAAGTTGCCTTCCCTCCCTCTCTCCCTCCCTCCCTCCCTCCCTCCCTCCCTTCCTTTCCTTTCCTCCCTCCTTCCGTCTTTTTTTTTTTTTTTTTTGAAAGGGTCGTATTATATAGCTCTGGCTGTCCTGGGACCCTGTAGACCAGGCTCCCACTGATTCACAGAGGTGCCCTGCCCCTGCCCCTGCCCCTGCCCCTGCCTCCCGTGTGCTGAGATGAGTAGTGTGTACCCCTACACCCAGCCTTACCTTTTCATTTGTGTTTATTGCAGCTTGGCATTTATATTAACTTTAGACTCCCTAACCAATCTTATTCTGTGCTTTGTGGGGTTCTGGAAAGTCAAGGAGATCTATTAAAAATACATTTTAAAAAGGGATGGGCAAAACCTTCAAAGTAGTCTTTGTATTAATTCTTGGCCTAATTATATAAAAATAAAAACTTATTCTGAAGCTGCTACTTACTGTCATGTAAGAAGCTTTTGTCAAGTGTGTGTTCATGAACTTTCAGAGTTTGCCTGACTTAGAGTGCCCCATTTCCTCTGTATTTCCTATCTTTGTGAGCTTCCTGGTGTCTGTAATGCATTTCTTCAAAACTAAAGAGGTTTCCTCTCCTTAGCCTCCAGCTTACTGCTGTGAATCTTTTTGCTACTCATTAAGTTTCTATTCTGTACCTGGCTCACAATTTAGTGCAGAAGGGTTAAGTTATAAAGTACTATTGATCTAGTGTTGGGGATATCACTCAGGTATAGAATGCTTGCTTGGTGTGTGCAAGGGTTCGACCTCCAGCACCTAAGAAAAGGAAGAAAGGAACAGGTATGTGTGTAGCTTCATCTAGGGACTGCTGTGTATTTTTCCCTAAGGGTGTCTTTCCAAACATAGTTTCCCCGAAGCTTTGCTGATTGACTACATTTCTTTCCTTGAAAGTGTAGAAGATATTCACATTCTGGGTCATCATTCCCATGCTCTGTCTACTTCCATTCAAAAGTGAACAGTGAAGCTTCGAGATTAGATTATTTGGTCATGATCAGGACCGGTATCTGAGTGAACAGTGCCCTGTGTCTCTGACCCTGGGAAAATGAAGCTTGGGTCCTGTGGAGACTCATCTCTTTTATGTTAGATACGCCAGGAACTACTTTTTCTCTCTTTTCTAGGAGAACCCTGATAACCCAGGTAGATTTTAAATCCTTCCCCTTGAGGAGTTGCTGTCTACTGTCATCCTAGGCTTCTAGGCACTCTACTTCCATAAGTCTCCACATGATCCTTCATAGAATTTTTTAATGACTTACTTTTACTTTATGTGCATTGATGTTTTGACTGCATGTGTGTCTGTGTGAAGGTTTTGGATCCTCTAGAATGGGAGTTACAGACAGTTGTGAGCTGTCATGTGGATGCTAGGAACTGAACCCTGGTCCTCTGAAAGAGCAACCAGTGTTCTTAACCGCTGAGCCATCTCTCCAACCACACTTCCTAGAACTTTCGAGTAGGGATTGGATCATTTTCCCTCTCCCTGGGAATAATGTGGACCTATGTACAGGTGTTACTACACCTAGAAAAAAGGCCTTATAAGTAAAATGAAGGCAGGCACAGCAAAAGGCAGGCCCAGCAGGTGCCCCACCTCCTAGACTCCTAGCTGACTCAGGAGTGTACAACACCAAACCCTCTGTGAGAGTTTCAAAATGAGACAGTTAACCAGCTTTTTATCATTGTAGCCATTATTTGGGGAAGAAGAAAAGAATAAACACTTTTGTTTGTTTGTTTGTTTTTCTAGACAGGGTTTCTCTGTGTAGCTTTGGAGCCTATCCTGGGACTCACTCACCAGGCTGGCCTTGAACTCACAGAGATCCTCCTGCCTCTGCCTCCCGAGTGCTGGGATTAAAGGCGTGCACCACCAACGCCTGGCACAAATGAACACATTTTAATATAACCAGTTTCCTTGTATTCAGGATTAGCTTCTCTGGTATATATAAGCTGTGGAACATATTTAGGAGGAGGGATATCACAGACATGCTTGGAAACTGTCTGTGTCTATTGACAGTCCTAACAAGTGACTACAAATAAACTGAGCGGACAAGCTGCACATACTAGAGAGAAAGATTCAGAGACCCCAGAGTGCATTTGTTTTGGACAGATAATTCTTCAGTATTGCTGCACTCTATCAGAGCTCATTGATTAAGCACAGCATTGATCCTGACTCTGAATCTGCTGGCTTGTTCAGAGTCTGAGTTTATATGAGTTCAAAGACGGTGTGATTGAGTGAGTGGAGATGCTGCCTCTCATCCCTGACTTCCAGCACCTGGGGATGGGATGTGTACCTTCACTTGATGCCAGCAGAACATGGCAGATAAAAACTCCAAAAGAGGACTAAGAGTGTATCTTGGTTGAACCAGTTATCACTGTCACTTGAGAAGACAGTGTTTATTGTCAGTTCCCTGTGTTTATTGAAACAGAGCAGAGTTGGGTGAGAGGTAACAGGAAAGCCTCATGTCTTTATGAAGAAGGCTTCAAGGTGGAGCTCACTGTCATTGGGGTTGGAGGTCTAGAGACCCAGGCTATGCTGAGAGGCTTGGCAGGGTCTTCTGTGGGATTTTACTGTACAGAAGGTTTTAGACATTTAGATTTCCCTAAAATACTGTAAATTAATGGGTTTCATTTAACTTGTTTCTTTAAATTTTTTTATAAAAGTGTGTGTGTATAAAGAGAAGTGTGTGTGTGTGTGTGTGTATGTATATGTGTGTGTGTATATATATATATATATATATATATATATATATATATATAATGCAGTGCATTGAGAAGGAGCTATATTTACAGTCTCATCATTTGCCTTTTAGATATGCACGTCCCCAAGCTCGTTCTTCAGCCTCAGGTAATGTATTGAAAAGGCTTATGAGGAAAATGCTATTTTAAGTAGGCTAACTGGAAAATAAGTGAGAATAAATATAAACATCTTCTTCTGAAAAATGTCTGTTATGTACATGAAGGGTGGTCTGTAGCTCCACATGCCCCCTCCGTTTGTGGTATTAGGGACCTCAGATGTCACATGCTAGGCAAGTGCAGTACCAGTGAGCTGCCTCCCTGTGCTTGCTTTTCTTTTGTTTTGGAGACAAGTCTTATATAGCCCAGACTGGCCACAAACTCCTTATGTGGCTAAAGATGACCATGAACGTCTGATGTTCCTGCCTTGATCTGTGAGTGCTAGGGATATAGGTGTGCACCAGGATGTCCTCATAATAGGGGTGTGCCACCGTGCCCTGTTTTTATTTTTCTTGAGGTCTCTATATATTACCCAAATTAGTCTTGAACTACTAACCCTCCTGCCGAAATCTCCTAGTATTACTGTTGTGAGCCTCTCCCGAGTCTATGTATGTATGTGTTTGCTTGGTTTGTACAAAATAAAATTCTTTACATGTGTATACTTACTTGTCAGGGAGGTAGTTTACTGGGGATTAAACCCAGAGCCTCTCATGCTAGTTAGTTGTTAGCTGTGAACCACACACTCCTCCCCTAAGCTGTATTGTTGGTGCTGAGGTTCCCCTTTCTAGTGCCTTGAAGTAACTCTCAAACATGTCAAATGTGTGTTTTCAATGTGTTTTCCTTTCTTGCATTTGAAGGAGGAATTAGAAGGTCTTCATCTATGTCTTATGTTGATGGCTTCATAGGAACATGGCCTAAAGAGAAAAGGTAAGCAGTTATTAGTGCAGTCACGCTACCAGAAATGCTGGTTTTACCTCACTCTGCTTTTTTGTTGTTGTTATTAGCCAATCTGTCAAATCAAAATTTTAATTAGGACTTAACTTTGAAAAGGGTAACTTAGGGGTATGATAGAGGTCAAAGAGACTAAGTTAAAAGGTAGTAAAATGGTCCAATCTTACCTTGAGGTCAATAAGATTTCAAAAGATGCAAGAAGGGCATAGACTTTCAAATAATTGTTGAATGCTATTTTAAAATCATTTGTTTCCTGCAGTTTCTTAAACATTTTGTCTTTACATCTTTTTTAGAACATCAGTGCATGGTGTTTCATTTGATATTTCTTTCGATAAAGAAGACAGTGCGCAGAGTTCCACTCCAAACCGAGGGATCATCCGCTCTGTTAGTAATGAAGGGCTTACTCTCAACAACAGCCGTGCATCCAGACACATCAGGAAAAACTTGTCCTTCAAGCCCGTGAATGGAGAAGAAGACGAAGATGAAGAAGAAGAAGGCATTGAAGAAGAACTTCACGTAGACCCTCATACTGACCTCAAGTCTTACATGCCTCTTAATACAAATGAACTAAATTCTAACGAGAGTGCTCACTACAGGCTTCCTAATGGGGCTTTACAAAATAGAGTGCTTCTAGATGAGTTTGGCAATCAGATCGAGACACCAAGCATTGAAGAAGCATTACAAATAATTCATGACACTGAAAAAACTCCTCATACACCTCGGCCAGATCAAATTGCTAATGGCTTCTTCCTTCATAGTCAGGATCTGAGCATCCTAAACTCAAATATCAAGCTAAATCAATCTAGTCCTGATAATGTAACTGATACAAAAGGTGCCTTGAGTCCCATAACAGACACTACAGAAGTGGACACGGGCATTCATGTTCCTTCAGAGGACATTCCGGAAACAATGGACGAAGACTCTTCCTTGAGAGATTACACTGTTAGCTTAGACTCTGACATGGATGACGCGTCTAAATTTCTTCAAGACTATGATATAAGAGCCAGCAACCCCAGAGAAGCCCTGAGCCCTTGCCCAAGTACCATCAGCACTAAGTCTCAGCCAGGGAGCAGTGCTTCCTCTAGCTCTGGAGTGAAGATGACCAGCTTTGCTGAGCAGAAGTTCAGGAAGCTCAATCATACTGACGGGAAAAGCAGTGGGAGCAGTTCTCAAAAAACTACACCAGAGGGCTCTGAACTTAATATCCCTCATGTAGTTTCCTGGGCACAGATTCCAGAAGAAACAGGCATTGCCCAGGGGCGGGACACCACCCAGCTGTTGGCCTCTGAAGTGGTGCAGCTTAGGATGAGACTAGAAGAAAAGAGACGTGCTATAGAAGCCCAGAAGAAGAAGATGGAAGCCGCTTTCACTAGGCAGAGGCAGAAAATGGGAAGGACAGCGTTCCTAACCGTAGTGAAAAAGAAAGGGGATGGGATTTCCCCTCTTCGAGAAGAAGCAGCGGGTGCAGAGGATGAGAAAGTGTATACTGACCGAACAAAAGAAAAGGAATCACAGAAGATGGATGGACAAAGGAGCAAGTCTCTAGCAGACATAAAGGAGAGCATGGAGAATCCTCAGGGAAAATGGCTGAAGTCTCCAACCACGCCTGTGGATCCCGAGAAGCAGTGGAACCTGGCAAGTCCTTCAGAAGAGAATTTAAATGAAGGAGAAATTTTAGAATATACCAAGTCCATTGAAAAGCTAAATTCATCCCTGCATTTTCTACAGCAAGAAATGCAACGCCTGTCCCTTCAGCAAGAGATGTTAATGCAGATGAGAGAGCAGCAGTCTTGGGTGATTTCGCCTCCACAACCCTCTCCACAGAAGCAGATCCGTGATTTTAAGCCTAGACAGGCAGGCCTGTCATCAGCTGCTGCTCCCTTCTCCTCTGACTCCCCACGCCCCACTCATCCGTCTCCACAGTCTTCCAACAGGAAAAGTGCATCTTTTTCTGTTAAAAATCAAAGGACTCCAAGGCCAAATGAATTAAAAATAACTCCTTTGAATCGAACCTTGACGCCTCCTCGGTCTGTGGATAGTCTCCCTCGGTTAAGGAGGTTTTCACCCAGTCAGGTCCCCATTCAGACACGGTCATTTGTATGTTTTGGTGATGATGGAGAGCCTCAATTAAAAGAGCCCAAACCAAAAGAGATTAAAAAGGAGCCATCCGAGTGCAAAGGAACGTTGGAACCATGTGACCGTAATCCTGGGGAGAAGGAGATTAAACCTGTTGAGTCAACAGTTTCTGAAGTCTTATCACAGCCCATCACAGAGACGGTGTGTGTGACACCAAATGAGGACCAGTTGAGCCAGCCCACAGATCCACCTCCTAAACCTGTTTTCCCACCCAGCGCTCCTAAAAATGTCAATCTCATTGAAGTTTCTCTGTCAGATTTGAAGCCCCCTGAAAAGGCTGATGTATCTGTTGAAAACTATGGTGGAGAGAGCGATAAAGAACAATGTGACGATGACCAGAAAGTATGCTGTGGATTCTTTTTTAAGGTAACGATAACCAATCCAGATAGTTTGGAGCATCCTCTTAGCATGGGTACCTGCATGTTTTCTGAGTTGATATATTTACTTCTTCAGAAACAATCTCTTTAGTACAAGTGAGCCATTGCTCCCGGAACGTGTCTAGGCAAACCCTGCCTTGTCCTATAGAAGTACCAAGGCACACCATGGTTCCTGCAACCGTAGTCCAGTGTGGACTTGAGCTGCAGTCCTCTACCACAGTCATGAATGCATGCATTTAAATTATGTTATATGGTTCCCTACCTCCCCTTCTCACTTTTATCAAAGCCCTTTTAAGAATTCACCTATTCCCAGTTGGTAAAAGTACTCATATTGCATCGTATATAAATATATTTTAAGGTTTTAGCATTTTTTATTCATAATATCTTTTGAGTTTTACAAACTTATCAGATATGGACCAGGCAAAGTCAAACATTTGTAAAAATATGTAGTAGTTTGATATTATCATTAAGATACAGGTCTCTTTTTCAGGGAACCAAAGCCAAGGCCTTGCATGCTGGGCAGAACTTTGCCACCAGCTATACTGTCCGCCCCTGAAAAGACTCCTTTAAAGACAGTTTGAAGAAAGATGGATACAGTCCATGGTGTTACCTAATTATACTGTCTCGTAGACCATAGTTTGTTTTCTGTAACTGGAAATGTGTGTTTCAGATTTCTTGTTAAGACAGGTGATCTCTAATCTTGTATCTGTACAGATTAGGAATATAAATCTTAATCTTATTATTGCTGTTAGGTAACAGTAGTCAGATAGTACTTCAGCCAGATAAATGACAGAGCCTAGACAGTATGATTTCTTGATCGTAAAGATCTCAGAATTTATAAATAAAACCTTAGTAATATTAAAGGTTTTTTTCCTCCTCAATCATCCATTTTCTTCATCTTTGTAGTTTCCTAAATTACCACATGGAAGGTTATGTTTTTCACAGTTAGAAACATGTGCCGTTCATACTTCTTTCTTTCATGAACTGTTACCTCTGACCCTGTAAAGCTGCACAGGGCAGGCGTCACTAGAAAAACAGACCCGGCAGCACAGCTTAAGAATTTAAGATTTAGGTGAAGTGTGCAGTAGCAAATGGGAAGAAACATCACTGTGAGGCTGTGGTAGTTTTAATGTTGTGATTATTTTAAATTTTATCTCAGGATGTTCGTCCTTTAGGCCTCTCTCAGCATTTAGAAATTTGGATATAAGTCATGTTTTGTCTCTTAATCATGTAAAACTACCGCTTTTTGGTTTTTTTTTTGTTTTGTTTTTTAATGGACTGCTACTATAGATATTAACACAGCAAAGTTTTATGTGCAAGGTTAAAGTCTTTTGGTACCTTTGTTCCTTGCCCAGAAAGGAAAATGGGACAGAAGGATCTTCAACATGAGCTAGGCATCCGTCCGTACCTTCATTTCTTTTCCATCCTGTTCATTTCATGTCCTCACTGCCCCAAAGGTCATCTCTTGGATGTGGGTATAATTTCTTAACTTTACTCGTACCATCCTGGTACTAATTGTCTCCAAGAGCCAGGCTCCACTGGAGGATCCTTATTTATATCTAAATGTGGTACTGGAGAGTGATCCTACGTCCTCAGGCATTCTGGGCAAGTGTTTATAAATCTCAGCACAGCCCAGGGACTTGGGCAGAATAACCCATACCTGCTTGTCTAGACTCTTCCTTATACTTTCTAGGCCGGAGGTTCTCAACTTGTGGGCCATGACCCCCAAAGGGGTTGAATATCAGATGTCCTGCATATCAGATATTTACATTATGATTCGTAACAGTAGCAAAATTACAGTTGAGAAGTAGCAATGAAATAACTTTATGGTCAAGAGTCACCACAGCATGAGGGACTGTGCTAAAGGTTCACAGAATCAGGAAGGTTCTGCGAGCCACTGCTCTGGAACTACTGTTCTTTACCTCTGTTTCTTCTAAGACTTTTCTTGCTTCCTTGATTAGTTAATGTGTCCACCTGTGTCTCTGTGGCATCCTGCATATTACTGACAATGTACTTATAATCCAGAGTTTTCAGTTTCCTCTTTCACTTAGACTGTGAATACCCAGGGGACTAGTTCTTTTTTACCCAGGGCATTGTGTAGTGTGTATAGTTTGGTAGATACAGAAATGCATGTTTGAGCCTATGGGTTCAGTGATATCATCTGGCTTTTTCTATTCATCATGAGATCTGTCTCTGGGCTCCCTTGTGAAGCAAGAGGCCACAGTGCCTCTTCCCCATGTGACTTAATACCTGCCATGTCTAGCATCGTGATGCAAATGTATTAGCCACTAAATCATTAGGACCGAGAACTGGTACTGCAGCTTGTTACTTGCTTGAATTGTAAAGCACCACCGCGTAGAAGCCTTCTGAGTACTGAGAGTACCCTGGTGGATCAGTAAGTCAAGGAGATTTACAGACTGTGACCAGTTCTCAGAATGGCAGAACTTCAGAACAAGAATATACCCATCTCTTCTTCCAAGTGAACCCGCCAGTCAAACTGTCAGCCCCTCAGCTGAAAAACAAGCTAAACTAGAAGCAAGCCCATGCAACACTTAGGTGACATGATGTTTGGTGGCTAGTTTTGGAATGCTTTTTATCCAATTTTCATTATAATTTAAATATGATTTTCAAAATGGGGGCCAAACTCTCCTACTTTAGGTTATTAGAATCAAAAGCCAGTTATTTGGGGGCCAATGAGGTGATTCAGTGGGGAAGGACACTTGCTGTCAAGCCTGACAATCTGAATTAGATCCCCAGAACCCAGATTATGGAGGAAGAGAACCAAGTTTTGCAAATTGTCCTCTGACTTCCATGTGTGTGCCATGGCATGAATATGGGACACACAAATGCACATACATGTAATTTTTAAACAGTTGTTTTCAGACCATGGGATGGTTCATCAGGTAGAGGAAAAGCTTCTGAACACCAAGCCTACTGACCTGAGTTCAGTCCCTGGGATCCACATGATGGAGGAGGGGACAGACTCCTACAAGTTATCCACCCATCCACCCACCTCCACACATGCTCCATCCTATGCATGCAAACTGAAAAAGCAAACAAACAAACTTGTTTTTGTTCTTTTTTTTTTCTTTTGATGGTCATTAAGGAGTTTTTATATTTTCTGAATCATGTACACATTTGGTAAAGTTGTAATTAGTTCAGGTTTTCAGATATGTGTAACTACTAGACGTGGCTATGCTAGAAAATGAAAATATTGGAACCTAAAATGTTTACTCTTTTCAACAAAATTTGTTCTTAGGATGATCAAAAGGCAGAAAACGATATGGCAATGAAACGAGCAGCCTTGTTGGAGAAACGCTTAAGGAGGGAGAAAGAAACTCAGCTTCGTAAGCAGCAGCTGGAAGCAGAAATGGAGCATAAGAAAGAGGAGACAAGGTAAGGGTGCTGCTGCGCCTCGTTGTCCACACACAGGGGCTTAGAGAGATCTGCAAGTGTGCCGTGGGGCAAGTCACGTCTCCAAGTGTTAACGGGATTCTCCAGATAGGCTGTGGGGAATGTAAGGCAGCTGGATCCTTGCTGACTTTGCTTGTCAAGAGTAAAGTTCTCCAGGAGCATTAACTTTGAAAATCAATGTTAAGGTTTAAAAAAAAAAAAAATTAAAATAACTTCACTGAGAAATACACATATACACACCACACACAAAGAAAGATGACCAAAAGTTTAGATTTTCTTAAGCCATCTATGTTTTCTCCCAAGGTTCTGAAATATAATAATTTTCATTCTCTCCCATCAGATGTGTAGCTCTCTCCGATGTCATTTGTATTTGGTATGCAAAATAATCCATTTAGCCCATCTGGTTTCTTAGGCGTAAAACCGAGGAAGAACGTCAGAAGAAAGAAGATGAGCGAGCGCGCAGGGAATTTATTAGGCAGGAGTACATGAGGCGAAAACAGCTGAAGCTGATGGAAGACATGGATACAGTAATCAAGCCTCGTCCTCAGGTGGCAAAACAGAAAAAACCACGGCCAAAGTCTATCCACAGAGATCATATTGAATCCCCCAAAACACCAACCAAAGGCCCTCCAGGTAACACCAGTTACTTATGAGGAGGTCTGTTCATAAGCACCAGCTTGGTTTGTTGTACTAACTTGACAATGCTTGGTAATACTAAATTGGATACACAGTTTGGGGTGATGCATGGTCTTTTTGGAAAATCAAAATGTGCAAAGGAAATTTTTATTTAATCTAGGTGCATTATATGTGCATGCATATATTTAGTGAGTCAAATGGGAATGCTAAAAATGTAGTTGAAATACTAACTTATTAGGGAATTCTGTCTGCAGATGTCACATTCTTGAATTATCAGTTACCATTTCTATCTCCTTTTATTTCACTCTTAAGACAAGCTCTTACATAGCTCAAGCTAGCCTCAGACTCACTGTATAGCCACGGATAACTTTGAACTTCTGATCCTCCTACCTCTGCCTCCCAAGTCCTGGGATTACAGGCATGTACTAGCCAGTATGCACCCCTCTGACCACAGTCCTGGGGGTTGAATCCAGGGCTTTGTGCTTGATAGACAAGCACTCCACCAACTATACTACATGCCCCAATGCTTAACTACTGTTTAAAAACTTACGAATGTAGGATAAATGTTATGTGTGTAAAATGTATAAGAAACATACCTGTATTTTTTGTTATCCTTGTTCTGGAGGTGAGGGTATAGGATTGACTCCAGGGCATTGCACTTGAGAGGCAAGAACTCTCCTGTTGACTCTATCCCTAACCAGTGTTACTGGGCAGTAAAGAACATCAGGTCAAGATTTCAAAATTTTCTCCCTTTAAGATAGAAATAGTCAAAAATACAAAATGATGATTTCTTGAAATTGAGAAAATATATCCCTTAAATTTAACATGCATAGTTTCTAAGCCATATTATTTAAAGTAGTGCTGTGGAAAATTTCAGATACTTCTTACAGTTAGACCTAAGGATAAAGGTAGAGGAGGCCCCTTGCCTAACTTGAGGCTTTAGATTCTATCCTTAGCACTTCAAAACTAAACAGGAATCCTATAGTTATTCGAATCCTAGACTTAATTCTGAGGGAAATAACCTAGAATTGATGGTTGCTAGGCAGTGAAACTTTGCTTGTGTGCTTGCTTTTTAGCATAAGCTGGCCTCCAACTAGCACTTTTGCTTCAATATTCCAAATTCTGAGGCTATAGGAATGGGCCTGGTCTGGTGAAACTCTGATATTGGCTGATGTGGCTGAAGAGAGACTGGTGAGATAGCTCAGTGCTTAAGAGCACTTACTGCTCTTGCAGAGAATTAGGGTTCAATTCCAGCACCCACATAATGGTTCACAACCTCCATAGCTCCAATTCCAGGGGATCCACCACCCTCTTCTAGCATCAGTGGGCACAAGGCATGTATGCAGGACACACATAGAAATGCTGGTAAAAATTAATATCCATGTAAAATAAAAATAAATCCCAAGCTAAAAACCACTGGGAGAAATTTTAATTTTGTACATAGGAATTAGATATTACAAAATATATGTTTTCTTCTTGAAAAAAACCTGGACACAGTATCAGGTCTTCTGTTACCACGTTACTTTTAGAACAGCAAGTTAGTTTTATTGTAGCCAAAAATGTGATTCTTAGTTTAAATTGTGAATATATGCATGCACCATATTATGTGTTTAGATTCAGGGCAAAAAAAGAAAAAAAAATTAGAAAAGCCCAATTCTCACTGCTGGTGTTATCTAATGAACAGACTCCTTTCTTCTTCTACATTGACAGTTGTGTTTTGTTCAGGATCACGAGTTTACTGTGTTTTTTCAGTCTCTAGCCTCTCTTTGGCATCGCTGAACACAGGTGACAATGAGAGTCTTCATTCAGGCAAGAGGACACCAAGGTAAGCCCAGAGCTTCTGAGTGTTCTCCACAGAAAAGTGTGTGCCCCTTGCAATTATGTAACAATCTAGATAAAAATTAGAGTTACTTTATATTTTATAACAAATGAAACACCACAAATTTTTAGTTTTGCTGTGTTGGCATACATCTTTAATCTCAGCACTCAGGAGGCAGAGGCAGGTGTATCTCTGTGAGTTCGAGGCCAGCCTGCCTGGTCTACAGTGTGAGTTTTAGGACAGCCAGGGCCACACACGAAACCCTGTCTTGGGGGGTCAGGTGTGTGTGTGTGAGAGAGACTTTCTGTTAAAATGATATGAAATGGGGCCACTAAGATGGCTCAGTGGGTAAAGGCACTTGCTGCCACATCTGGCATCCTGAGTTCAAACTCCTGATACCCTCATGGTGGAAGGGGAGAACTGACTCCAGCAAGCTGACCTCTGACCTTGTGTGTGACATGGCACAAGTGCATGTACACGAGCGTGTGCCCACACACACACACACAATAAATAAATACAGTGATTGTAATAAATGGTCTATTTACTTTTCAGTCTCTTTTATAATTTGAATTATTAACATTAATTCTTTTGTGAGCTGTAAATCCTAATAGTATTTATATGCAAATAGTAACTATATGCAAAGATATTGTTAATATGACTCATTAAATAATAGAAACAGAAAATAAAACCTGTCTTCCCATTGAAGACAGTGACATTACACCAATCCCAAAAGTAGCTTGCTTACTTGAATCTCTCATTTTGGAGCCTTTGTATCTAACACATGATATACTTTCTCTGGCATATAGACTAGACAGAATCAGTGCTGCCTTCAGCTACAAGACTCACATCACCAGAGTGCTTCTCTGGCTGTCAGAATCTCAGTCTTACGGTCCTAGTGTGCAGGTTGCCAGTTTTTGTATGGAAAAGGTTCATCCCAGCGGTGTTTTGTAATGTGCTGTAGAGAAGGCACAGTACTAGTGCTGCCTCATTGTTTTTGCTTGATGTTATCACACACATTCTCAGAAACGCAAGCGTTCTTTCTCTGGGACATAAAACACAAGTTATCCATGTTTAGGTCGGAGTCTGTAGAAGGCTTCTTATCTCCAAGTCGCTGTGGCAGTCGAAACGGTGAGAAAGACTGGGAAAACGCATCAACGACTTCTTCAGTGGCTTCTGGGACAGAATACACAGGTTGGTGTGAACGTTTCAGGGGGTGTTTTAATTTAATGCTCTGATGAGAACAGGTATGGGGCGCAGTGAAGGAGGAGTTACTGGTTCATCTTGTGGTATGAACACAGCGTCTGCTACAGTAAGGAAAGCGGCCACTCTGAGGTGCCAGCCTCTCAGTGATACAGCCCCACTGAAAGAGGCAGAATTCACCCCTGCCAAGTAAGGTAGGTTTCTAAAGTTGTCAGTTAGATGTCATCTGCCTTAAATATTACTTACCATTTGACTGTGCTAATTTGAGTTCAAAGAAAGCTTAGAGAAGTTTTGTAAGCAACATATTGTTCCTTAGAAGTATGTGAAGGAGCTTCTATCCCTAAGGACTTCCCAACTCTGCTTAACACTGGGGCTTCAGGAATAATCAGGCTGGGTAACTTAATGACACTGTCTCAAAATAAAAAACAAAGGTTGGGTATATATCCGACTGGTGAAGTGTTTGCCTAACTTGCATGAGGGTCGGAGTTCAGTCCCCAGCATCACCAAGACAGTAGTGATAATAATAGTGTTAAGGGAACCTAGAGGTCAGAAGAATGCATTAGATCTGGGAGGGTGTCTGTCCTCACGGATCCTGTTTTCTCTAAGTCCTTTTCAGTCCTCTGTGGATGGGCATGATTGAATAAAATCAAACCAAAGAATAGAAAGTGAGAATCCACTGAAAGACATGAAGCAATAGAGAGAAAGGGTGGCGACCTGGTGTGGGGAAGATCAGGTGAAGGAGATGGCCCCTGTGTGCCTGCAGTTTTGCAGGGTTGGAAGCATTGCCATACCCTGAGTAGTCAAGAACCGGCTAGAGACTGTGTATTTACTTTCTGGCTTCCCCTTTCTCCTCTTTATTCTGTAGCTTTGGTACAACCTCCTATGGTCAATCTGACAGCCTCTTTTTTCGTTTCTGTGTGTATGAGTGTTTTACCTATATATGTCTGTCTGTTCCCCTCTTGCACACCTGGGGTCTGCATCAGGAGGACATCAGATCCTCTGGGACTGGAGTTAGAGATGGAATCAAACCCAGACACTGGATAAGCAAGTAGCCAGTGTTCTTGACCACTGAGCCATCTCTCCAGCCCAGGTCTGACAGCCTTTCGTGTAAGATTGGGGAATATCTCCCTGTCACTCTGCCTCTGCCCAGGTCTGACAGCCTGCAGTGATAAGATTGGGGAGTATCTCCCTGTTACTCTTTCTGCCTCTGCTTGTAAAGTTGAGCAGTGTGAACACCCTAAAAAAGGTGCTTTTCTTCATTTTTGTTTGTGTGTACGTCAAGAGCTAGAAGACTGTGGTGGTGGTGGTGGTGGTGGTGGTGGTGGTGGTGGTGGTGGTGGTGGTGGTGGTGGTGGCGGTGGTGCTTTTGGATTTTTAAACAGAGTCTCAATATGTACCTCAAGCTGGCCTTGAACTCAGATATCCACCTACCTCTGTTCCTGAGAACTGGAATTACCACACTCAGCTTTGTGCATTTGTGAAATGGGGTTTCTTTCATTTGCCTGTCTCCACCTCACCAGAACTTTTTTTTATAAAAAATATATAATGTGGGTTCTGGGGGTTGAACTAACATCCTTGTGCTTACAAGACAAGTACTTACTGAGTGAGCTATCTCCCAAGACTACCTAGCTAAATATGGTGGCTTATACCAGAAACCCCAGCACTTGTGAGTCTGTGAGGCTAAGGGAAGAGGATGGCCATGAATTTGAGGCCAGCCTGGACCATATACTTACTTCCACACCAGTCTGGGCTTACAGAGAGAGACACTGTCTCAAGAAAACAAAACTAACCTAAAAAGGACTCTTGGACCCTGTATATTTTAAGCTTAATAGTCAGCAGTCTAGCCAGCCTGGAAAGATTGAAGAGACTGTAAGGTTATAAGCAGGATCTCATTCCCAATATTGCCTTCATGGGACAGCATCACAAAGCCACAAGAAAATCCCCCAAATGTGTCCTTGTGTGTATAAAGCCATGTTGTGATTGGAGTGTAGCCCCTAAAAAGAAGACCATAGAGCTGGACATGGTGACTTACACCTTTAATCCCAGCACTTAAAGGCAGAGGCAGGCAGATTTCTGTGAGTTGAGGCCAGCCTGGTCTATAGAGTGAGTTCCAGGACAGCCAAGGCTGCATAGTGAGATCCAGTCTCAAAAAAAGAAAAAAAAAAAGGGTCCATAAGAAACTTCAAGTCCAGAATTTGGTTTTCTCTTGCAGTGTCGTTAGTGTAGAATCAATCACATCATGGAAAACTGGTAATGTTTCTGTCTTGGAAATGTCATTTCTATCACTGTTATAAATGTTTTCACTACAGGACCAAAGCTCTACAAGGAACCGAGTGCCAAATCCAATAAGCACATAATCCAGAATGCGCTAGCTCACTGCTGTTTGGCTGGGAAAGTAAATGAAGGTCAGAAGAAAAAAATACTAGAGGTAAGCACATTCTCATGAAGATGAAATTCAGTAGCACTTGAGGGTCTTCAGGGTCAGTGCTGGGAAGACCCTCTGGCAGGGTGATCAGGTCATGTGTTAGTATTAGGTAGAGTTACTCTACTCCCAGAGAGTTCTGAAAGACCTACAGGTGTAGTTAAACTGTCTTGGAAAGTCTTGGTAGAACACAGTGGTAAATGCCTCCTGAGTACGTGCAAATGATCCCCTACGACTGCCAGAAATAGTAACATGAAATAGTAACATGAAATTTGATTTTTAAAATGTCATAAGTTTTAACCAAGTAATATGAACAGTTACATAAACATTCAATAAAATGGTACAACTTTATTGTTATCTTGTTTTTGTTTTCTATTCTAAAGGAAATGGAGAAGTCAGATGCCAACAACTTCCTAATCTTGTTCCGGGATTCAGGCTGCCAGTTCAGGTCTTTGTATACTTACTGCCCAGAAACTGAAGAAATCAATAAACTGACTGGGATAGGCCCTAAATCTATCACTAAAAAGATGATTGAGGGACTTTACAAGTACAATTCTGACAGGAAACAGTTTAGCCACATACCTGCTAAAACTTTATCTGCTAGTGTGGATGCAATTACCATTCATAGCCACTTATGGCAAACCAAAAGACCAGTTACACCCAAAAAACTCTTACCTACTAAAGCGTAGGAGGCGGGAAATGCTTGCTTCAGAACCTTTGTGGTAAATTTGTACTTCATCTTTCCTGCCTATAGAAAACCTTTCTAATTGCCAACAAGATTTTTATCCATTAAAACTGGACCTTAACTCTGTTGTTGTGAACAACTGGAATGTACACAGTGTTTGGAGTGCAGAAGATTCTCCTAGGTGATAAGGCCAAGTGATGAAGGGAATGCTTTGATTCACAAACAGAGGTTTGTATGTGACCAGGCTCGCCTGCCTGGCATTAGAGACCTTGAAGCACTGACTCCTCGTGGACACAGTGGGACATAGGCTTGAACTAGATGACAAAATTATGTGTTGTATTTTTTTTAACCCTGTACTATGTGTGCACATCTTCAGATGGTTTTGTTGCTGTTGTTACCTTTCTCTCTCCTGGGTGTTTATTCTAAGCTGCCTTTGTGTTTTGTTTCATGTGGAGATCATGAAAGCAGAAAGTTCACATTGAGAAGTGTCTTGCACCTTTCTTACGATGTTAAGAGAAACACTAGTGTTATGTTTTACAATAGCCCTCATGTTTTAATGGTATTACAGCATTTGCAAGAATCATCCTAAGTATTTACCTTCTCTATTTATTATTCACACAAGTATTAACATTTCTGTTTAATAAGGAGGTGTAAAGAGCTGCTCCTGGGTTCCCTGCAGACCACACAAGCTTTACCCAGAGTATCTTGTAAGAAGCTGCTGATTAAATCAGTGCCGTTTTTTACCACTTCTGGCCAACTTCAGAATAATTTAGATTGTACTTTTAACAACAACAACAACAAAAACACTTTCTATTTCTTTTAAAGTACGTCACTTTATAAGCTGGCAGAAGTGAGTAACACTTGAGTGTTGCCTTTCAGTATGAAAATGTAAGGCTTCCTGGGCAGTTCTCGGGAGGCCTTTATATTTATAACTGATATAGAAATTATATTTAGAATTTTTAAACATGTACAAAGGGCTACATTTTGATTTGAAAGTAGCTTTATGTTATTTTAGTTTTACTGGGTTTTCCTTCTTTTTTAGCCCCTTTTCAGTGGGACAGCGTAGGTTAGGACACACATGGAAGCCCCTCTATACTGTCTTTGTTCTTTAGCAAGTATACCAGGGTTAAGGTTAGTTGGGGAAAAACTTCATTCTCAGGAAAAGACTTGAATGATTTTGTGACCCTGTTGTGTTTCAGTGTTGTGACAACTGTGTACACTGGGGGGCGGGGGGAGAGACATATTGTTTATAACTGAGAGAGTAGTTTGTTTTCTTTCATGGGATATGGAGATGAAACTATGTACATTTCTCTAATTGAGTTGTTTAGAGAGAGAACTCATGTCTCATGTAATGTATTTACTTATTTAAAAAGAAGGACGGAATGGGATGTCCCTGAGCTGTACTTTATTATAAGGCCTCTAGGTTTCAGTGCATCTGGGTTTTCAACATTTTCTCAAATGCTGTCAATATTTTACTGTAATTTATGTTCTTATATTTATGTATATTTGTTAAAACTGTAAAAAAAAAATTTTCACGGATTTTTTCCAAAACCTGTGCAAAATGTATGTGTAGCTGAAAACTATTTGTGATCTGCTGCTTGCATGTAAGAGACCAGGCTATGTAACTCTCATATTTTAAATGTATACATATTATGTATATATGAGTATTAAAAATGGGGAATTTCACATTTTACCTTTCAGACACCAATTTTTATCACAATTAGAAGGAAAGGGTCAAACAAATATCCTTAGGCTAAGACTAGTTTAAAAAATTATGAACAAAACTAATCAAAACAAAGTGAATAATAGACAAAGGAATTTAATAAGCATTTTATATTACTAAACATGGTCTTTTTCCCTATCAAAGCAGTCTTCTTGCTGTCATCTGAATATTGAATAAAGAAAAATAGGCTGCAAGACAAAGGAAGAACTAATGAACACTAACCACACCTGTCTCTCTTCTTAAATTATATCCAGCGACTGAACTGAATGTCTAGTGTCTAAAGGTAGGGTGTGACTATCGCCACGAAGCTCATTGCTCTCAGTATATTTTACTTTATTAATGCAAGAGGAATACAGATATATTTCTTTAGTCTGCAGATTTTTTTATTATGGTGCAGCTTTTTAAATTATGTTTTAAAATTATACAAATGAAAATATACCATTCCATAAAGTTTGGAGATTTCCATCAGTCTTACTGAAACACAAGTGTTGTCATCGTTGGAGGTCAAATCACCATGATAATTATTCAGTTTAAATTGCCAAATCCTTGTCATGGTAAGCAGTGTGGCCTGTCAACTCCTGCTATTCAACACAACTTCTGAAGTTTTTAATTCCTCTCAGTTTCTTGGTTTTGGTTTTTGGAGGACTATTGCAGTTCTTATTTGGCTGTTTAAAGCCAAAATCTTCTTTCTCGCTGTGACTTCATGGACACTGTTGGGCAATGTGCAGTGTGTGGTGTGCTTACTGTCCACTCCTGAGCACTGCAGGTGATGTGTGCTGTCAATGCCGTCAGACTTGCTAGTTCCTGGTACAGTGTAGTTCCCCTTTCATTTGAATAAAAGCATGGCACCAAATGACTCTGATTCTTCAATAAAATGTGTGTTTTGTCTTGTGTTTGGTAAAATTATTTGGATTCAAGAGAATGCATCATGGAGTTTTCCTGTCTCGTAGCCTATGTTTAAATTTAACGATTTGAGTATTTACTTATAAGAAGTATTTTTTAATATTAAATGTTGTTTGAATACCTTTCTGGGTGATGTTAGGAAGTGTTTAAGTCTCTCTGCTTTGCCCAGATAGTGTGTATGATTCGTGTATGTTCATGTTCCTCACGCATTGCTTCACAGCATCGCTGGTGGACTGGTGAATGTGCAGCACGGATGCTCTCAAGTCTTCAGGGTAGCTAGGGAGCCCGATACAGTAGCCACTTCTTCACCTTCCTCTAGGTTTTGCTTTGATTGGGCTCATTCTGTTTATTCAGATGAGGGCATGGGGAAAAAAAAAGCTTATAACCAAAAAAATCTTCATGCATATTCATGCACCTGAAGAATGCTCGGGCATTGGCATGAGCCCCACCTTTTTGTAAGAAGCTCATTCCTCAGAATGCAATCACACTTCCACAATATTCTCCAGTATTTTAATTTTCCAGAATAAACACATTTGCTCCTAAAAATTGGGTGTATCAGAGAAATATACATAAACCTTGGTGCTTCCCCCTCACCTGGCTAATAAGTGGGTGAACTTTGCTGAGCTAAAGGAAACTACTCCGTGGTGAGCAGGGACCCACATCTTCATTTCTAACCTCTACACAGATATGGAAGAGTGAAATCTGATGGTTCAAACAGCTGCAGTCTTATCGCTTAGGAACAAGGAAGGGGAAAAAATATCTGAAATGAGCGAAACTCCATCATTCCATAGAAACTTGCTACTTTTTTGTAGGTTTTGTATCATTTCATGAGTTGTTTCTCAAATAGGAAAATCTAGACTTTGAGTCATCTAGTGTTTGTACCTTGGGCATGTCATCCTCTTCAAAGCACCTCAGTGTCCCAGTGTCCAGTGCTTAGACACCAAAATTTAGTGTCACTGTACTATATAGAACCCCTGAACAAAGTGGGAGCACGGGGCATGGGTGGAGAGGAAGGTGGGAAGGGAAGACGGGAGGCGGAGGAGAACAAGAGGACTGAGACGGGAGGAATACAGAAGGGCAAGAAAGGAGATGCCTTGATAGAGGGAGACAGTACAGGTTTGGAGAGGTCTGGCACAGGGGAAATGTTAGGGGATCCACAGGGATGACCCCAACTAAGAATCCAAATGTGGTGGAGAAAATGCCACTGATATCCTTCCCCTATAATGAAATTGGTGTCTACCTTGGTTACCATTCCTAGAGCCTTCATCCAGTAGCTGTTCAAAGCAGAAACAGGCACCCACAGCTAAGCACTGAACCATACTCCTGGAATTCAGTTGTGGAGAGCGAGGAGGGATGAGCAAAGGAGCCAAGAAGGGGCTGGAGAGACCCGCAGAAACAGTTGACCTGACCTAGTGAGAGCATGGAGACCCTAGTCATAAAGCTGGGGAAACAGCATTGGACCAAACCAAGCCCTCTGAATGTGGGTGCCAGCTAGGAGGCCAAGACAGTCTATGGGACCTCTAACAGTGGAGCCAGTGTTTATCCCTAGAGCACAAATGGACTTTGGGAGCCCATTCCCTGTGGAGGGATACTATTGCAGCCCAGATACAGCAAGGAGGGCCTAGGCCCTCCCCCAAATGATATGACAGACTTTGAAGGTCCCTGGTGGAGGACCTCACTGTTCCTGGGGAGGAGTTGGGGGATGGATTGGGAGGGGGGTTGGTGGGGGACATGGGAGGGCGAGAGATTGGGGGGATGGATATGTAAATATGAGTAGTAATTAAAGAATTTAAATTTAAAAAAAGACTATCTCAATAGAAAAAAAAAAAGCTACTTCATCTACAGGTGCCTTATATTTGTTACAAAAAATATACGAGGGACTGGAGAGCTCCCAGAGTTCAATTCTCTAAGCACCCTTGAGGCCGCTCACCACTGTCTGTATCTGATCCCTGTTAGAGGGAATCTGGTGTTTCCTGGCCTCTGGACATCAAAAGCACCTGCCAATTGATCAAGGAGCTAATGATATGAAGAGACCAAAAACCAATACTCATTTGTGCTTAGTTGTTTAACATCCTTATTCAGGAAACTGCAAATCAACAGTAAGATTTCATCTCATGCTAATCAGAATGGCTGTTGTTGAAAAACAAATTACAGCAAATGGTAGGCTAACACCTTACTTCCTTTCCTACTAACAGAAGATCCTTAATCTCAGGCAGGCACCAAAACCTAGTGTGTTCCTCCTCATTGTCACTGACTGTTAGGCGCTTACAGTTCATGCTTAGCACCTAACCCTAATCTTAACCCTAACCCAATCCTAACATTCCACACTGTCTGCTTCTCTGAGCACTAGTGTCATCATGCCATCCCCACTGCTCAAAACCATGATAGTCTTTGTAAACATCAGTTCCCACAGTAGGGCTTCAGAGGCCTCACAGGCTTACGCAGGTCACCTTTCAGCATGACCGAACCACAGAGAAATATTTTAGTCATACCAAAACAGAAAACTAAGACATTCCAAGCTATCACAAAACTGGTTGGGATGGGGGGGGTCAAACCATGAAGACTTGTCTCCGTTCATTTTATTGTTGAGCACTTTATTGGACTACATGGAGAACGGGAGAGCTGAGGGAATTGCCTGAGTGCTGGGAACCACTGAGAATTTCCATTTGTCCACACACATCTTCAGAAACCCTTGTTGTTTTGACCTTGATACGAGGCAGGATGTCACAGTATGCCTTGTATCACAGTTACTGGTACCGGATGGCTTATCTTCCCTAATACATTTTCCCTGTTTGAAAGGAAGCCCCATTCTGTGTGTCTGTGAAGTTCCCTGATACAGCCTTGCCCACAAGTAGGAAGGGGCCTTTTGTAAAGTCAGCCCAAATTGAAAGTGACTAGAATTGGTTTCTCTGAATGGCAGAATCACACCACTGGAGAGGGGACAGTGCCCTCCCACCAGTGCTAATGAGGCTTTGCTGCAAGTAGCTAGAGTCTGCCCTAACCTGGAAAGTGATGGCAGGTGGGTAGCCTGTAGCCCAGATGCTTCCGACAGCAGAATACCATCAAAAGAAAATGTTATTTCCTTTCCAAACAAATTCTAGGGGCATTTTTATATCAAGGGACTTACCTGCTGCTTGTCTTTAAATTTTCTGGTGAGTTTCTTTAAACCTAAAAGAAAAAAGAGACAGAGAAAAGCCCTTACATTGCAGAAAGACAACATCACTTTCCTTGAAAGCTACCTTCCACCCAAGTCTCCAGTTCTGCCCCTGCTTTCCTCCCCCATGTGCTCCAAGGGCCACCAAAGATATTTGGGGTAGATGTAGCCTTGGGGCTACCACCCAGCTGCAGGCCACAAGGCTTTCACTGTGACTCATCTCCTAGACTAGAGCCCAGTGCTCATCTGTGACTCAGATAGTGTTTGTTCCCAGCTACCCCATATTTAGTACCTGAAAGTTTCTAAATAATTGAACATCTGAGATGTTTATAATGAGGGTGGGGCTCTCGCCTGTGTGTGCCAGCCATCTCAGGTGGTAAGACATCAGGTCAGGGCCAGAGTGGCCATCATCTATATCTGCTGCCCCTCAATACACGCTCACATCTATGAAGGACCTGCCCAACAGCAGTGAGTAGAGGATTCCTCACTCCCAGTTGAAGATGCGTCACTGGTATAGAAACGCAAGAGAGGACTTTGCTTGGTTTTACTCACCCTTCAGATTCAATTCTATCTTCCCTGGCAACTGCTCAGTTTGGTGGGGTACAAGCTACATTTCAATCCTTCTGGCAGTTTCTCTATATCATCCTATGTTTGGTCCTGGGGCCTTCATCAGAGTGACACCAGGTACCAAGAACTGTGGTGGTCAAGTCTTGAAGATTCCTGCATGAGGTGTCTCTGTAGACACATTTAACCAGGTGCTGTGTGCAAAGAGAACACTGTCCTAAAAGGGAGAAATAGCACTTGAAGCAGGATAGCTGGAGACAAGGCGGTGATGACATCACCAAGCACTATTGCAGACCCCATGGCCCACAACCACCTATAACTCCAGTTTCTGGGAATCCAACACCTTTTGGCCTCCATGGGTACCAGGCACACATGGTGTGATGCACATACATAAAGACTCTCACACATACCCATAATAAGTCTAATAATAATGGCCATAGAACTCAATGTTCACACATCATGTATGAACCTTTATTGTCACTGTGACAAAGTATCTGACAGAGCACCTTAAAGGACATAGGATTTGTTTTAGGCTCGCTGTTTGAGAGGGTACACTCCACCATAGCCCCAAAGAGTAATATGGTAGGAGTAGGGGTGACCTAAATACTTCAAGATCCTCCCCTACAGCCCTACATCCACCAGCTAAATCCTATGTCCAGAAGGTTCCACAGCTTTCCAAGACAATGCCACTAGCTGGAGCCCCAAGTATTGATATACATGTGTCTGAGAGACATTCCTCATTCAAACGGTAACACATAATCAAAGAGGTTATAACCTTCTAAACTGAAAAATGGTAACAGCAACAAATCTGACTGAAACTGTAAGATGAAAAACCTTTTTAAAATAGCTGAGAAAAAGTTTGGAAAAATATCTGAATCAAATGATCATGGTTTATCCTAATAACAAATAGTTTATAGAAATTAATATTAAGTATATGATGATAATACATACAGATATGATTATCTGAATATCACAAACTATAACAATTAAAAGCACCAAAACCCCTGAAATGTCTGAATTTAAGTGCTTAAAAAATTAAGTGCAAGCCTTGGTGGCACATGCCTTTAATCCCAGCACTCGGGAGGCAAAGGCAGGCAGATCTCAGTGAGTTCGAGACCAGCCTGGTCTACAAGAGCTATTTCCAGGACAGCCTCCAAAACCACAGAGAACCCCCCCCCAAAAAAAACAAGAAAAAAATTAAGTGCTGGACAGTGATGGCACAGGCCTTTAATCTCAGCACTTGGGAGGTAGAGGCAGGTAGATCTCTGAGTTCAAGGCCAGTCTGGTCAATGGAGTCAGTTCCAAGACAGCCAGCCAGAGATACACAAAGAAGCCTGGTCTTGAAAAGCAAAAAATAAAAAAATAAACAACATTTAACAATGTTGGACTTTTGTGGCACAGAGAACAGCAGACGATAAACCAGGTACATTCTAATGGCATATTTGGCTGAAACAGTCATGTAAATCTACATACATGGAGACTATATGGCATACAACATTTTTAAAAAACCTAAGAATAATGGCAGTATGTGGACACATTGTTTTTGGAAACCTACTTCCCTGAATGAAAAAAAAAATTCAACCTACAAGTATGATTGTGTTGAAGAGCCAAATCTGGGGTGACTTTCACGAAACTTTGTAATGAAATGGAAAGTATAATTTCCAAAAAAAATTTCCTTGAAGATTATGATAATTTTTTACAGAAAAAAATGAATAGTGGTGGGAAACGTTGAAACTTTAAATTCAGCCTATGTAGGGGGGTGGGAAACTTCCTAGATTAAATGTTGTCCACGTTATTCTCCCTTCATCCCAAAGACAATACAGTACCCTAGACAGGCAGAATGGAACACAAAATAGTCAGCCCATTGCCCCCCCCCCACACACACACACAGTACAGACAGAAGAGGCCTGTGAGAGATGGTGTCAGAGAAGGCTCCAGGGGTCCCATGGAAAAAGGGCCAGCCACTTCTATTTAGCCTCTCACACTAGTCAGAGAATCGGCAACACTCTGGGCTGGGAAAGATGAATCTTTCAATTGGCTAACTTGTTTGTATCCCTGTGGTGAGTCCTCCTGGGGGGCATAGAGACAGTAGTCGGCCACACCTCACAAAGCAGCCTGGGGGCCACAAGTGTCCAGGGCATTGTCCTTCACTCTGGCCTTTGCTAGACAAGCTGGAAAAAGTCACTGTGCTTGGGCCCCAGCAGAGAAAATCCACCCTATGTGCTCAAACAGACTTCCCTGGGGTATGAGACCACAGCCAGGAAGCACTAATCTGTGTTTTTTAGTAAACAACCTACTTCTACTTCCCCTCTGCCCCTTGCTCCCCTCCCCTCTTGGCAGCTGCCCCCGGTCTGCCTTCTCCCTGCGGTGGCTTCACTGTTTGTCTCTAGCTTTCATGATCACTCATGCTCTTGGAGCCCTGGACTGAGATGTGCCAAGTGGTAAAAGTTCTTCAGGACTGGGCCTGGCCTCTGGCTAGGCTCTGCCCCACTGGTCTTCCAGGGAAGGAGGCTGTGTGTAGCACCGGGGCCGACCAGAAGGTAGACACAGCACACCAGCATCATGTGGGAGCCCACAATGAGATCAGCCAGGTTCACTCCCTGGTCTGACTACCTTTTCCCGGCTTGTAACTTTAAAAGCTGTTACGATTCTTTAGTGCATGCGTGTATGTGTGTGGGCATTTGTGTTTATGGCACACACGTGTGATCAGACGACTTGCAGAAGTAGGTTCCTTCCTTCTGCTATGTGGGTTAGGGGATTGAACTCAGGCTCCTCGGACTTGGTAGCAAGCGCCTTTACCTACTGAGTCATCTCCTCAGCCCAGGGAAAAAATTCTTGGCAGGAACAGACTAGATATGTACCCCAAGCTCTGCACGTTTGACCTAAGGGGTAGATTTTGCAGGGTAGAAGCAGGCCCTTTCCCCTTACATAAAGGCAACCTGGCTACACCCTCCCTCTCTAGCTTAAAAACCCTTACTCTATGAGAACTGGATTTGGACAGAAATGCGAACTCATCTAGCTCCATCCCACTTCCCTACCCGGGTAGGGAAGTGCTCCATTTATCAACAGAGACTCAACCCAGGGGTATCCCATAGCCCAGTTTGCCCACAACAGTACTGTTTGCTGCCTTGCTTCTTTTACTCTCAGTTGTCTTGGTTTGGATCATAAATTACCTCATCATCCTACTTCCAGTCAAAGCCAAGCGGGCCATACACACAGCTGCCCTTCTGTGCTCTGGTCCTTTAACCACAGAGACATCTTCCACACTCTTCCTCAGAAAGAGAAAGCCCAGGCCTACCTCAAATCCTTGCTGTGGGGGGACCTGTACTGATCCTGACACTTCCTCTCCCTTCTGTCCCTTCTACCAATGACTATGTCAGGAGCTGGGACGTGGCTCAGTGGCAGAGCACTTGCCTGATGAGGGGGAGACCTTGCCACCTGCAAAATAAAATAATAATTGTCTATTTCAGTCACAAACACAACAGCTGGCGGTGGAGTCCTGCCAGGGTTGTTACATATCAGATGTACACCCGAAGCTCTTCAGGGGCAGGCACAGGGACAACTGCCAGTTTCATCTGTTGTCTGCTCGCTCACACTCCTACACTCCTCCCCTAGGCTCCCACAGCCTGCAGTGTCTTCCTACTGTCTCAGTGTACTTGCTTTTCTATCTCCTCCTAGGTTGGCTCATCCTCTCTATTCTGCCATTCTTCTTGGCCCTTATCCTCCTCCTAGACCTGACCTGAAGCACTGCCCCTCAGCAACACTTTCCTATCAGCAGTATGGCCCTTGCTTCTAAGCACTAGGAGGACTTTGTTTTAAGCATGGACCACGTTTTGACTGATGGCATGTTGGCCACTGCACACACGACCTGTCTCTCCCCACCTCAGTATTCTGTCTGAGGTCAAGAGTGCATTTCTTGAAATGCAAAGAACAATGCCTGCCACATGAAGAAGTCACTGTTAATGGAATGGAAAGGAACAAAACTGACAATCCAGTCCCCCCCCCCCCAATTTCCAGGGTTGCTCAATGCATCAGTCACTCATTCTTGGTGACAGCAGAAGTGACTCTGGGAAGGCATTGTTAACATTAGTTCCAACACAGCCTGTCAAGGGATGGATCTGTGTTAAGAATTTGTGTGTAGCTCCTTGAATAGAAAGCACGTCTTCCCTCAGCCACCCTTGCCCCTCCTCTTGCTATCCCATGCAAGTTGACATCTTGCACACCTTTATCCACGAACCTTCTCCTTCCCCTATGTTCACAAGGGGTCTCTGAGTTCCTACCTCACGATTTAGAATAGCAAATCTGTTGTTTTGTTAGGGGCCATTTTGGGTCATCTTTTGTAAGAGGTTAGGCCCCTGTTTGACTTACCAGCAAGGTTTTGAAGGATAGGGACGGAAGAGGGTTAACCCAGGAACCTGGGCCCTTTCCAGCAGGGGACTCCAACTAGGACTTCCCTCTCTAGCGTTAACCCTTCTGCACTGCTCTGAACCAGAGCAGAAGTGCCGCTCCAGGTGACACACCTAGACCTTTTGGTCTAAGAGTTTGCAGGGGAGAGGGGAGGAGGCAATTCTTAATCAGGAATCATTAGAGGCTGCCTCAACCTCTAGGCCTCCTCTGTATGCTACCCAGCAGAACAAATTAGAGACAGAAGATGAGGCATTGTCCTCCTTTAGAAGCCCTTTGTGCCTGGTCTGTCTCCTCCCCTCTAAACACTAGGAAACAAAAGCAACTCCTGGTGAGAACCGAGAACAGGTTAGAGTTCTAGGGCACTCATTGCCCCTTGAACCCCATATTAAACCCCCCCTGGCCCAGATAATAGGCCAAGCACCCAGAAGTGATGAGCCATCAACACTGAGTGGCCACAGGTCTCCCAGCCCTAAGGACATCTCCTCACAGTTACCAGTCCAGCCCCAACTTGGAAGCCACCATTTCCACCACAGAGGTCTGCCCCTCCCGGCCCACACTCTTCTCCCCCTCCACCTTCCTGCTCACCCCTTCACCTCGGCCTGGGGTGGCAGGAAGGGAGGTGCTGGGCACTGGCCGTGAAAAGCAAACTCCCTTCTGCTCAGAGAGAACTGCACTGCTCCAGGGTGCACGCAGGTCCAGTGACCCTAGCCATGCAGTTCACCGAGGCCTGGAGCCACAGCTGGGGCACGACGTCCTGGGACTATTACTACTATTCGGGCTCTGGCTCCCTGGATCCAATAGAGCTTTGCCCGGCCTGGGACCTGCCCTATGGCCACGCCATCATCCCTGCGCTCTACCTGGCGGCCTTCGCCGTGGGTCTGCCAGGCAACGCCTTCGTGGTGTGGCTGCTGAGCGGGCAGCGCGGGCCCCGGCGGCTGGTGGACACCTTCGTGTTGCATCTTGCTACCGCCGACCTGGGCTTTGTGCTCACACTGCCACTGTGGGCCGCGGCGGAGGCCAGGGGCGGCCTCTGGCCCTTCGGCGACGGCCTGTGCAAACTCAGTAGCTTCGCGCTGGCGGCCACACGCTGCGCGGGTGCGCTGCTGCTGGCTGGCATGAGCATGGACCGCTACCTGGCTGTGGGCCGGCCGCTTAGCGCGCGGCCACTGCGGAACCCGTGCTGTGTGCGAGCCGCGTGCTGCGGCGCCTGGACTGCGGCGTTCCTGGCCGCTCTGCCCGCCTTGCTGTACCGCGGGCTGCAGCCCAGCCCCGACGGCGTGGGTAGCCAGTGCGCCGAAGAGCCGTCGGATGCGCTCCAGGGCCTCGGCCTCCTGCTGCTGCTGCTGACCTTGGCGCTGCCGCTGGCTGTCACCCTGGCCTGCTACTGCCGCGTGTCGCGCCGCCTGCCGCGCGTGGGGAGGGCCCGGAGCAATTCGCTGCGCATCATCTTCGCCGTGGAGAGCGTCTTCGTGGGCTCCTGGCTGCCCTTCGGCGTCCTGCGCGCCATCTTCCACCTGGCGCGCCTCCGGGCGCTGCCGCTGCCCTGCGAGCTGCTGCTGGCGCTGCGCTGGGGTCTGGCTATCGCCACCTGCCTGGCTTTTGTCAACAGCTGTGCGAACCCGGTCATCTACCTCCTGCTGGACCGCTCGTTCCGCGCCCGGGCCAGGTTCGGGGTGTGCACGCGCGCCGGGCGCCAGGTGCGCAGGATCAGCTCAGCGTCCTCGCTCTCCAGGGATGACAGCTCGGTGTTCTGGGGTCGGTCCCCAAAGGTGAACTCTGCTTCTGCCTGGTAGCCTGGTGCAGATGAAGCGGCCGGGCCGCGGAGTTCCAGAGAGAGACGAGAGGGGACGGAGCTCCAGAGAGACGAGGGGGACGGTGCTCCCAGATGCGCCCCGGGGACTGTCCATCAGCTTTCTCAGAGCTGGCTGCTAAGACTGGCTGTTCTCGAAGGCAGGCCAATTGGTGTGGGAAGGGTGGGCGTGTTTCCTTAATTTTCCCCAGGGCAAGAAAGGCTGTAAACACCCACCTGGAGAAGAGCTGGTTCTGCTCTAGATGTGAGGGAAGCGGGTTTTCCTCTCTGCTTCATTTAGTAGCTCAACCCAAACTTCCAACCCAGACTCTAAAAGGCCCTTCTTGTCCCTGACTATTCTTGCTCCTGCAAAAGCCTTTGCCCTCTGAGAAATTTTTTTCTCCGTGCCAGTCCTCTAGCAATGCCACCTCAAAAATGTTCGGTAGAATGAGAGGAGTGACAGCTCTCTTCGCTCTGGTCATCTTCGAAGCTGTATTGCCTGAATCCTTTCTCATCCCCAATTTGGTTTTTCATTTTCAAAGGCTCACCCGGGAACCAACCCCAGTGTGAGCTACCCAATTTGGTTCTTCCCACCTGTTCCCTCAGAGTACCTACCCTGCTGTGGTGATCCTTCTCTCCTCTGAAGAAGCCTTCTGGCCTTCCTTCTGATTGCTGGAATCTGAAATTTTTAGTGGGTGCTCAGATTCCCCATCGCTGAGCCAGGGACCCCAGGTTCTTCTGTGAGCTCACATCTCAATAATAATAATAATAAGAAGAAACCATTTGTTAGCCGTAGTTGGCAACTGTTTCTTGACTTGAACAGCAAGAGTGAAATGGGTGTCAGAAAGTGCGTCTCACAGTCAGACAAAATTCAATTCAGAAGTTGAGGTACCTCAGGGTGATGGTTTGTGTGATGTGGGGATGGGTTGAGAGGACCAGCTGCACCTGTGTCAGTGTGGTACTCCCAGGAGGGCAGAGAACTGCTTATTCTTTTAAAGACATCTCACATATTGAAGGTTGCAAGATGAAAGAGGAAAAAAACTGAGGGTGTACAGCATCTGCCTGCCAGGTGTCATTTCAAAGAAGAGATGTGTAATTTTGATTTTTAAATGTGGTCCAGGCTTTCCCCCATTTTCTGGGAGCCCTTCCAGTACAAATGTTTGGAATTAACCATTTCAGACTCTGGTTTATCCTTTGAGGCTTCTGGAAGGCTTAGAAAGGAAATGTTTTTAGAGGAGTTGGCCAAGAAACGTCTTGATCGGTGAGGGAAGGTGATTCTGTGATCAGGCTGTTCCTGAGAACCACGTCTGCACAGACTGTGGATTGTGTAGTAGCCGCAGAGACTGATGCTTCCTTGCTAGGTTAGATCTGGAGACGGGCATCTCTCAGGATGTTTAACTTCCTCTCTCTTCATCTAGCACCACTGTGTTCCCTCTAGCATTTGAGACTATTGGTTTGGAGTACGTTTAGCCCCACAGCCCACCTTGACCCCACCTTGCAACTGCTCTTGTCAAAAACAACATCACTGCATGTCCCCCTTGAGTGACAAGGCTTGCAGCCTACGGGTTACCTGGGCCAGCAGCAGGGTGTACTTCAGGTATATTCAACTCTGAGGGCTTGTTTATTTCATAGTCCTTCCTGTCCTCCTATTGCTTTCTGAGGTGAAGGACCCAGGGCTTCCAGAACAGGGGCACTGACCCTAGTGTGTGTCTAGACAGAAGCTTACAGAGCAGGTATTGCTCTAGGCTAATGGGACAGAGCTCCCCTACAAGTTCCTCTCTTCTGTCTCAGCCGAGCTCCCTGAAGACAGACAGACAGACAGAAGACTCTTCAAGCCCATGGGAAGTTTTCATCTCCCCTCCTGCAGTGCTTACCGAAAATTGGCGTCTACCACAGCATAGAACTATGCACAGAGAGAGGAGTTCCCTCTCTTCTGGTGCTGCACTCAATTGGGCTCCGTGGAGGATGAGCCCCCACTTCCTGGTGAGGGAGACCAGGTATGGATGCAGGAACTAATAATAGGTTGTGGAGGGAGAGCAAACTAGATTCTTTTATAAAGCAGTTGGGGGAGGGAGGCTGAAGAGATGGCTTAGTGGTTAAGAGCACCGACTGCTCTTCCAGAGGAACAAGGTTCAATTCCCAGCACCCACATGACAGCTCACAGCTGTCTGTAACTCCAGTTCCAGGGGATCTGACGCCCTCACACAGACATGCAAGTCAAAAAAAGAAAGCAGCTGAGACATCTTCATCAAGAAATCTACAGATGTACATGTCCCGGCCCGGTGGTGGTGGTGCACCTCCATTCCCAGCATGAGGGAAGTAGAGGAAGGTGAATCTCTGTGAGTTTGAGGCCAGCCTGGTCTACAGAGTAAGCACCAGGACAGCCAGGACTGTTACACAGAGAAACCCTGTCTTGAAAAGCAAAAAAAAAAAAAAAAAAAAAAAAAAATGCATATTCCAACCCCTCAAATGTCCACACTCCTTAACCTTACAATCTTCACGTCTACTCCCTCCTTACGCACCAATCCTAAGTAATGAAAGTTGGGTGGCTGAGTAAGGGAGCTTTTAAAGATTTAAACCAAGAAGGAAAAAAAAAACTCTAAAATGCTATGCGTTTATCACTATGATAGACTAAAATGCAAATTTTAAGGTAGCATTCAATGAGAAATCAGAAAATGTTTGTAGTAAGTTTCCAAGATAAAGAAGGTAAAAATTTCAGAAGTTAAATAACCTCACATTTTTATTGTAAGGATGCAAAACAGTCAGCACTGGTCTCCTTGAAGGAAAACATTACATGTCTCTTAGTTAGGGTGTTATTGCTGTCATAAAACACTGTGACCAAAAACAAGTTGGGGGAGGAAAGGCCTTATTTCAGCTTACACGTCCACACCACACTCCATTGCTGAGGGAAGTTGGGTCAAGAACTCAGTCAAACGGCAGAAACCTGGAGGCAGGAGCTGATGCAGAGGCCAAGGAGAGGTGCTACTCACTGGCTTGCTCCTCCTCATGGCTCTCTCAGTTCACTTTCTTGTGCCATCCAGGGCCACCTGACCAGGGGTGTCACCACCCACAATGGGCTGGGCCCCGAAACATCAACCACTGATTACAGGCCACTCTGGTGGGGGCATTTTCTCAATTCAGATCCCCCCAATGACCATAGCTTATGAATCAGAGTTGATAATGAAATTAGCCAGCTGAGTCTCCTCCATTGGATCAACGCTATCTTTTCTTTGTTATCCCTCATGGTTTCGGAGTCATAGGTAAGATCTTTTTCTCCTGCTGTTCGCCAATAGAATACCAAGTATTTATTTTTTGGCCTATTGGTCTCTCTCATAACATGCACTCCTGTGGTTGCAGATCGTTTTGCTCCTTGATTTCATGCTGTGTCCCCAGTCCCTAGAGCAGGTTCCTTCCTTACTGCTAAATGAATGACTACAAGGACTGTGTCATCCAGTGAGACGATGGGGAAAGTGGAGGAAATGCTGCTGCAGTCTTTGCGATGTGATGGTTACTAAAGGGCACAGAGATGGGGTAGCAGAAAATGCAATAAATGTGAACAGTGACTGTGTTAGAATTAGGAAAATTATCAGGCCTCTCCCCCCATTTCGTTTGCAAAAATGTTCATAAAGCATTTTAAGGGTCGTTAGCATATACTGATGCTTCCAATACAAAGAGGCTAAAATTAGACCAGGGTCTGGCTCCCCATGGTCACATCCAGTTGCCTGTCCTTGGGCCCCTCAGCGAGGCTTCTGAGCTGAAGGCTGGGGCTGATCATATCTGCTCGGCTGCATCATAGACCAGAGGAAATGATGTTCTTGAAAGTACTCTGTAAGTGGTGCTGTTTCAGACAGATGTGCCCCAAGAGCGCGTCCCCAGGATGAACATGTTCCAGGCCCAGCTCTCCCTCCCCATCTTGTTACTGTGGAGAGACCTGTGGGGCTACCGTGGCTTTGAAAAGGCCAGCATCTTGGCTGAGGCAGTAACTCAGTAAACAGGGCCCTTACCAAGCCGGTGAAAAGCTAGGTCCTATGGGGAGGGGGCAGAGGGAAAGGAGGGGAGGGGAGGGAAGGAGAGAGGGAAACTCCACATCCAGGCAGAGGCTGGCATGTGTCTATGTATCGTTCTTAATTTGTTTCTTGTGACTAATTCTGACCTTTCTCCTCACCTCCCTCGACCCCATGTGTCTGTTCTCAGGGCCCAGTGTGGGAACTGGGGCCCAGACTGATGAGTGATCTGGGGAGTTCAGAAGGCTGGCAGAGCCAGGGTGTATGTTGGTGATGTCTGATATGACTCAGCTTCCCTCCCACTGAGGGTAGAGGGACCTGGACACTGTGAAGGCATCTCACTTGTGGGATTTTCTCAGGTCTAAGTCCCTGGCCTCCCTGGGCTGAGAGGCCCGCAGGAAACTGCTTACAGTCCTCACCTGACCCCCAGACTCAGCAAAGGGACAAAGGGTGGCCAGACCAGGAAATGCAGGTTACTTCGAGGGAAGGAGAAATCAAAGGTGTGAAAATACTCTTCCTCTCCATTATCTTCAAAATCAAAAACCTTCCAAGTTTGTGATTACTCCGCCTGAGACTTGTGACTACAAAATGTCACTTGATTTTAATGTTATCAGCTAGTTTTTCCCATTCTAAGAAAGAGACCAAGAGCCAGAGATGGAAGTCTCCTGCTTAAGACAACCCTTTTATCTGTGGTGCACACTGTGGAAAACACTTGCGTGAGCTCTTTGCCGTCCTCATCATCGCGCATGATGCATTGAGGGTGAGAAGGTGAAGGACCATGGGCAAGACCACAGACCAGCAAATGGCTCAGCCATCAACCGCCTGTCTTTCCTGCCCCTGTGACAGATAGAGGCACCTTCTTCATTTTGAACCTGGCTCACATGGACAACTCCCTGACCTCTTCTCTCTTGAAAATGTTAAGATTTTCTGCTGGGTATGGTACCTTTAATCCCAGCACTCAGGAGGCAGAGACAGACAGATTGCTAAGTTCCAGGCCAGCCTGGTCTACATAGTGAGTTCCAGGCCAAGGCTACATAGTGAGACCTTTTCTTAGAGAGAGAGGGAGAGTGTGTGTGTTAAGATCTCCCTGCACTAATTATTAAAGCAATGAAGACTCTTTGAATTTTTGTTTGTGAGGTTTTGTTTTATTTCATTTTATTCTGAAACAGGATGTCATAGTATGTTGCCCAGGCTGATCTCAAACCCCTAATGGTTCAAATGAGCCTTTATTAGTCGGCTAAGTGACCAGAATAGTAGGCACGAACCACTGAATATACACTTTTTTATGGAAGCATAGTAAGATAGTAGAAAATGTGTTCTAGGAAAGAATGCTGAGGGGTGAATACTAAGAAGGGATGGGAAAGGTAGTGGGAAGGAGGCATAGCAGGAGAGCTAATCTAAGGATGTATGAAGAACTTTTATGAAACCCTACTAGTTTGGTGACCTAATTAAAAATAAAATAAATGGGGGCAGGGGCTGGAGAGACGGTTCAGAGGTTAAGAGCACCGACTGCTCTACCAGAGGACTTGGGTTCAATTCCCAGCACCCACATGGCAGCTCACAAATGTCTCTAACAAGATCTGGCACCCTCACACAGACATATATGCAGGCAAAATACTAATGCAAATGAAATAAAAGTAAATAGATTAGTTTAAAAAATAAAATAAATGAAGGGGAAACAAAGGAAATACCCAGTGTGGGTGAGAATGCAGCTCCCATGAGACATGGGTTAGTAAATGAAAATCCCAGTGCCAGGCATGGGTTACCTTCCTACAATTTATTGCTCAGGGTGTCCTCAGAGGCAGCCCAACAGCACGGGCTATTGCAGTTGCTCTTGGTTGCCAATGATGACTAGATGGTATGACCCTGTTGCTAAAGACACCACACAGTTTGGTTACAGGACATAAAGAAATTGATCTTGAGCTGACTCGGAGTCTCTCAGGGTGGCTAGCTTTCATAGTGCAGGAAGGACTATGCAGGTTGCTGGAGAAGAAAAGACAACAAAGGCCTTATTCAGTGCTGGCTCCTGAATAGTACAATACCATCCTACAGGCAAGATGTGTACACTGGTGCAATAGCAGCAAGACAGCTTATAGGGGTAGCCAAATGCTCCCTTGATTAGATTTGAGGCCTGCTCTAAAGGAGAGAATGTATTTTAGTCAGGGTTCTCTAGAGTAACAGAACTTATAGAATGAATCTCTCCCCCACCCCTGTGTGTGTGTGTGTGTGTGTGTGTGTGTGTGTGTGTTTGCTTTTCTTATGTAACAATATGCTGGACTGTGTGTGTGTGTTCTTAAATATTGCTTTAAAACGTGCCTTTAAAGCTATATTACATTATAATATAAATGTAACCTTTTAAATTTAACTAACCTGTCCATTCTTTTACCACCATTCCCCTCCCACCCCCTTTTTAGATAAGGTCATTTTAGATAAGGTAGCCAAGGGTTGCCTGGAACTCATCATGTAGCCCAGGCTGGCCTTTAACTCATGATCCTTGGGATTACAGGGATGTGCTACTATGCTCAGCTATTTTTTTCAAGTTTTACTCATAGGATTTAACCCAATAATTAAGGATAAGCATCCTTGCACAAAATTATTTCTGCCCAGAAGCCAGGATGAGGCAGGAGGATCATGAGTTCAAGGACATTCTGAGTTACATAGTAAGAACCTGTTTGGGGAGAGGGAGCCCATATTTAACCCTGGATAAATTCCTAGACTTGAAATTATTCATTTTTTAAGACTATTTTACATAGCTCAATCTTTCACTCAGTTCTCAGCCTCCCGGATGCTTGTATTTTAGGAGTGTAACTCCATACCTGACCCCTAAGTAAACTTACTCATTAGAGATTCTGAACAGCCTGAGATTTGTGTGTGGGGGTGGGGGTTGTGGTTTGACACAAGGAGATGTGATAGACAGAGGTGATTCATATTAGCTTTCCTAACTGACCTCCATGATGTGCAGACTCCATAACCCTCCTACACGCCTGCTCCAAACAAGTGAGGATGTGCAGGGCACACCTGGATGAGGACCGCCTGTGCCTATTCCAGATCCCAGGATCATGAAGGCTCAGCATTGTGTGGCTAGCTTGCCAGATCAAAATCAGCACTCCTCCCTCCCTCCTCCCTCTCCCTCCCTCCCTCCTTCCCTCCCTCCCTCCTCCCTCCTCCCTCTCCCTCCCTCCTCCCTCCCACCCTCCCACCCTCCCTCCTTCTCTCTCTCCCTCCCTATCTCCCTTCCTTCCTTCCACCTATCTTTTTCCTTTAAACAAAGCCTTGTTCTTTCCATAACTCAGTGCAACCAATCTCCTCAAGTCTCTACCTTTGAAATTGTTACTACAAATAAAGCTGTGATATCAAGAGTGAGATAACGCAAGACCTTTTCCTCTAATTGCAAGAACTTTCCCACCTGTACACCTTTCCAAACCTTCTCAAGTGTGGTCTCATGCATGTCATGCCATCGTCCTCATGCGGTATTTGGCTTTTTCTTTTCAGATTCCTTTTATTATTTCATGTGTATGGTGTTTTGCATGCATGTGCGTGTGTACACCATCTGTGCACACCATGAGTGTGCTTGCTTCGTGAGGAGTCATAAGAAGGGATCAGATTCGCCCAGCACTCGAGTTACACGTGGTTGTGAGCAACCATGTGGGTGTTGAGAATTGAACCCAGGTCCTTTGCAAGAGCAGAGTGTGCTCTTAACCTCTGAGCGACCTTTCCAGGCCCAGTTCAGCCTTTTCTTCCTCACAGCACTCTATGCATTCTTTGTTCATCTCAATGTAGATTTCAGAACAGTGACAGGCCACATAGTACGACTAGCCATCCCTCCTTTTCTGGACGTTGAAATTGCTCATGAGATTTTTCTCTTATTGCCAATGCTTGCATGAGCATCTTTCCCCTACAGTTGGGGACTTACTTGGAACATTTGTGTCAAATGTGAACAGACACTTGCTGTCTGCCCCTGGCCTGGGCTCTTCCCCTTTGTGACTTTATCACCCAGAAGACAGAACTCTCAACAGCAGTAACCGTGGACTGATGGAAACACATCACCGAAGCACGTTAACAAGCAGCATAGTGCACTAATGAAAGCTGGGGTGGCATTCACAGCTTCTGCTGCCACCACCTGGGTTCAAGCCTGAGCTCTGCATCTCACTGTCTTTGTGACTTTGGCTAAGTTAGCCATTCTCTTCCATGTCACAATCCTCACCTGTAAATCTGGGACAATGCTTCCACCTTATAGGGTAGATGAAGGGTTAAATGTCTTGGTATGTGGAGAGTTCAGGATTATCCCAAACATAGTAAGAATTGTATGTGCTGCGATTACCAGTAGTAAATAAACCACAGGATATTTGCTAAGTGGCACTGAATGCAACTGTGGTTAAGGATATCGCCTCTCAAATGCACTGAGTGAACAAAACTCTGATTTTGTAATTCCTTGTTTTAGTAAGGCAGTCCATGGGGCTCCTTAGACTCCCAGTTCTACAAAACAACGGTTGATAATTTGAGTCTCCATCCCATTCACAAAAAGACAGCAAATGTGGAGTTAGTGGTATAAAAGGGGAAATAAAAGCCAGCTGTCTCTAAGCTTGGGGTAAAAAAAAAAAAATTGTCCACTGAAACTAAAACTTATGTGATGAATTTTGTGCTGTGACTTTTGTGTTTCCTGTGTTTCTAGAGAGTGACTGGTAAGTGTGTCCTGTGAGTAGACCATGAACACTTTGTCTCCCTGGGCTCAGAATTTCTTTCCAGGGGCTAGAGAGACCACTCAGCAATTAAGAGCACTCATGCTCTTGCAGAGGACCTGGGTTCAATTCCCAGCATCCATATGGCAGCTCTTAACCATCTGTAACTGTAGCGCCATGGGACCCGACACCCTTTTCTGGCCTCTACGGGTACGAGGCATGTAGATACCTATGCATGTAAAATAAAATAAAATTTTTATTTAAAAAAATTATCTTCCAGAGCTCAGAGTGAACCCCGAGATGAGATGACCTTCCTCACAATGACACCTCCATTGAAAAGCCACACCACTGCAGTATCTGCTGCCTTCTGTCCCAACACTGCTACAGGTCAGAGGTCAGGAGACTTCTTAGACTCCAAACCACAAAGATTGCAAACCCATCCAAGACTCTTCTCCAGACACCTATTTAGCATATTGCCTTTCCTAAAATCTTGTTAAAAAGAAAGCATCAACAAGAAAATATACGGACCTAGGGACATGCTAACAATTACTAAGTCTAAGGATGTGGTTCAACTGACACAGTGCTTGCCTAATACGCACAAAGCCGTGGGTGTGACCCCGTACCATAAAGACCAGGCATGATGGCTTATGCCTGTAACTCAAGTACTTCTGAGGTAGAGGCAGAAAGATCAGAAGTTCAAGGTCACCCTCACCTGCACAGCAAGTCTGAGGCCAACCTGAACTACATAAGACCTTATCTCTCTTGAAAAAAACAAAACAAACAAAAAAACTTTTTTTTTTTTTTAATCTGGGCAGTGATGGCGCACGCCTATAATCCCAGCACTTGGGAGGCAGATAGGCAGATCTCTATGAGTTCGATGCCAGCCTGGTCTACAAAGTGAGTTCCAGGACAGCCAGGATTGTTATACAGAGAAATCCCATCTTGAAAAAAAAAATTTTTTTTTCTAAGTCTACATGGTAGGCAAAGGGGAATTCATTAGCTAGACTCAACTCTTCCCCTCTGTGCCCCATCTCTCCACCAGCAGCTTCCCCACTAGAACTCTTCAGTACATGTGGCTATGAGCAAATAGACACAATGCTTTGACCTAAGTGAACTCACAGAGGACTGAGAATGGGCACGGGTTGGGGTCAGAGCTCAGAGAGTGAGGGAGGAGGAAGTCACACATGGCTCACTTCCACTAAGTACACAGCTATCATCCGACCTCAGTGAAAACCCTCCTTCCTCTTTTCTCATTGTGCTTAAGACATCTTAAGAGAAGCCAAAGATGTGAGGTATTAATTTGTCTCTGATGGACCCAGCCATAGCTCCTGCTCAGCCTCAACACCGGGGGAGTCTAGCTCTGTGACGCAGCTAGTCCCTAAGCCACAGGAAGTGGAGGATGGCTACTGGCAAACAGGTCTGGACCTTCAAAAATATAACCACACAGAAATCTAAGCATTGTTTTCCTGAGGGTTAGAAGTGAGGAGGAAGAAGATGGGGTGTTTTTTAGACTTAAAATGTAAGAAAACTTAAAAAAGTAAGAAAACTTAAAATCGCTACCTCTTACTTGCTGTTTCCTATGGGCAAAGGATAATACCAGTGTTTTATCTGTGCAGGGTCACTGTCTCAGCCATGGGGCTGGGGGTCCCAACACACCTACTTTACAAAGGAAGAAACTGAGGCACTCTGACAGAATTTCTTGTAGCCTTCTGTGGGCTAGGCAGGTGCTCTACCACTGAGCTACACTCCCAGCCCCAAGTATACACTTCTAATGTGTCTCCCAAATTACCTACCTGAGCCATTTAACATCATAAAAGGTCAAAAGATGACAGCCCTAAGTAGCCAAGGCACTACCTGAGGAGGCATCTGCCATTTCAGATCTTTTGAGTTTGATTGTTTTTCATGATATTAAATAAGAAAAACTTAGGAAGGATATTGCCTGGGCTGAATTCCCACACTGGGCCCACAGATCAGACCAATAGAGTCACTCACTAAAGCTCAGTAGCATGGAACCAAATGCTCAAGGGGAAGAGACAAGCGCTAAATTCTCAAACTGGATGCTTCTGATGGGCAAGGTAAGCAAGTTCCATAGAGTTGACCCCCCAGGGAATGTCACCAGATTGACCGGATGGCAGTCAGTTTCTCTCTCAGCCCCTTTCTGTTTTCTTCCCCCTTCCCTGCTGTCACACTCTCAGCTGACCAGGGTCTTATCTATATTTTTTAGAGGGAACATCTTCCCTATTCAGGATGCATCTTAAAAATCCTCAGGACCTAAACTGAATGTGTTATATTCAGTTTCTTGAAAGCAATAAAACCAGCCCACAGTGAGCATAAGGACCATTACTCACACACAACACACTTGCTAAGGACCAGTCATCAGGCTGCAGTCCCTGACAGGACCTAAGAACCTAGGTTTGCCCCCTGGCTTGGAGAAGAATTCTATCTCACTCCACTACCAGAGAGGAAACAGACAAGACCAGACCAATGGGTCTCTAGACCCCATTGTAGCTGACTTCAAGCAAGGCTTTCCTGAGGAACCAGGAAGCTTTTTCAGAGCAGAGCATCCTTAAGGCACTGCTGTCTGGGATGCAGCCCCAGCAGCCCCAGATTAACATCTCTCTCTCCACCACTGTATTTAATTTTATCTTTAAAAAGAACAACAACACCACCACCAAAAAGCAAAGAACAACCCACAATTCACTCTTACCTTAAAGTTTCAAATCATCTTTAGGCTTCCAGAAATGGTAGGACGATAAGAGCCATAGGGCTTGGTGGTCCTCAAGGGGCTGGAAGTTAGGAGGGAGCTTGGGCTCATAGTGAGAGAGGGGTCAGGTTTTGCTCTTCTGAGAGAAGTGATCCAAGCCATAGGAAAAGAGGAAGCGTCGCAGGCCAGGCCGAGGGACGCCTCCTCAGCCCTCTCCCCATCACACAGAAGACCACGGATCCAGACCAATTGTGACAAGGACTAGTGGCAATTACCACCCTATAATGGTCTCATCTAGGTGAATGAACTTAAGTAGGGACAGAAGGAAGCATGTCAGGGATCAATGATCCACCCGGAGCCCCGAGGACACCTGTCTGTGGCCTCTCAAGTCCCCGGAAGCTCAGAGGGCCACAAGGCCTGGAGAGGGAGGGAAAGATGGAAACAGAAAAGGTGCATGAAGGACATGAACGAGAAGAAAGATGGTGGGAGCCCTGGAGAGAACTCAGAAAACCCTAAAAACCAAACCAGAACAGATGACCAGAGAGTGCTGGTGTGTCCTGGGGGAGTGGCCTGTCTCATGCAAGTATGGGGTATGACTCCATGACTTGTCTTGTCTTCCGTGCTCTTTAGACTCAGTGTCCTGGGCCCGTTTTCAGTTCACTCCACCTCCTAACTTGGCCTCCTAAGTCAGTCCTATGCAGTTCAGGGAGCTACCCACCCTGCTGGAGCCCAGCCTGGACATCAAGAGTTCTAGCCATAGTTGCAGTAGCCTCCAGGCAGTAGCTGCTGGCACCTGCCCCAGCTTGCAGGATGCGGTCAGGAGAGGAAGCAGTCATTCTGGGGTTTCCAGACAGCTACTTGCCAAGACATTGATAGGACAGTGTCTGGGTGGCTAACCATGGCCTTCTTATCCCCCACCTGGCTCTTAGAACCCAGGAGGAGACTGTGTGGGGTGAGTTCTCTCCTCTGCCAAGCCTGAGGTCAGACAGGGCAGAGCAGCTTCTAAAAGGCAGCACAGGAAGTTAGTTGCCTGGGGGCCCCTCCCTCTGAAGGAGGCTGCTGGAGTACAGACATCTTCAGCTTCCAAGCAGATTTCAGAGGGCTGTGAGATCTCGCTCTATCTGCTTCTTCCCTGTGGACAAGAAGTCAGTTTCTGATCTAGAACGTCCATCTGCTAGAAGAGGGCCTTTGCCTCTTTGGCCAACTCAGAAAGGAGAGAAAATGAACCGAGCTTAGCTGACTCTCCCGATTTGCAGCTTCCATCAACCTCCAGTTGCTCAGGACTTGGGTTTCTGCTGCCAGAATTCCTGCTTGTTCAACCCTGGCATTTTGCAACTTTTGCGCATGCTCAAGGCTCCAGCCTAGGCTCCCGAGGCCTCTGCTGTGATGGAACAGCGGCACAACCTAAAGGATATACATTTACCCAACTGCTTGGGGTTTTTTGTTTGTTTGGTTTTTGAGACAGGATTTCTCTGAGTCCTGGAACTTGCTCTATAGACCAGACTGGCCTGGAACTCAGAAATTCACCTGCTTCTTTCTGTCTCCAAACTGCTGGTAATAAAGGCATGTGCCACCATCACCCAGTAACTGAGTTTTTAGCAAAATGATTAAATATGTCCAGCCTACTTTTTTTAAACAAAAAATTGTGTTTCCAGATTTTATTTTTAAAACGGATGCATTTTCTTGTGATAACATTTGTGGTGACTGCCCTTTAACACGACCTGCATTTTCTTTCTTTTTTCTTCTTTCCCTTCCTTCCTTCCTTCCTTCTTTCTTTCTTTCTTTCTTTCTTTCTTTCTTTCTTCCTTTCTTCCTTTCTTGGTTTCTTGCTTTCTTCTTTCAAGACAGGGTTTCTCTGTATCTTTGGAGGCTGTCCTAGAATTTCCTCAGTAGACTAGGCTGGCCTCAAATTCACAGAGATTCACCCAAGTGCTGGGATTAAATGTGTGCACCACCACCGACCAGTTATCATTTATTTGATTTTACATTCATGCTTTACCTGCATGCATGTCTGTGTGAAGGTGTCAGATCCCCTAAAACTGGAGTTGTGGAAAGGTCTGAGCAGCCATGTGGATGCTGGGAATTGAACCCCAGTCCTCTGGAAGAGGAGCCAATGTCCTTCACTGCTGAGCCATCTCTCCAGCCTCCAACAACCTGAATTTTCTAATTTGTCCTACTGTGTCCCAATCCTCTTTTGGGCTCATCTCATCTCCCTTCCCCAATTCAAACCAAAACTAAGAATGAGTTTCAGGACCTTAAACTAAATACTATGATGTTTGAGGACCAGAATTCTTACACCTGACATATTTTATTCCTTAACCACTCAGTCCTGTTGGCATCTGAAGTTGTTCAACAAGTGCAGAGCTGTGGCCACAGAGGCTCCGTCTTCACATTCTAAATCCACTTGGTTGAGTGCTTCTGGGCCTTGGTTTCCTCATCTGCCAAATGCAAATGACAGCAACACAACAAGTGCCACTCTACAAACTCAAGCTTGCAAGACAGACCACTTCGAGGGGTAATCTCAGCTGTCAAACTAATGAGGTTAAGGATTACCATGGAAACAAACCCCTTGCCCTCACAGACTTCTATATTAGGTTATCGGAGGTGAGAAGCCTCACCGGAAGTGTGGATGGCACCATCTTATGGCATGGATTCCTGGACTGCAGAGTGGAAAAAGCTAGCTGAGTATCAGCTAGTGCCTGCTTCATCACTGTGGGTGCAATGTGAACAGCTGACCTGGTCCTACAACCATGCCTTCCCTACTGTATTGCCTTAGATTGTGAGCCCAAATACACCCTTCTTTCCATAAATTACAGTTGTCAGGTATTTTTGTCCCAGTATTGAGAAGAGCAACTAACATAACCATCTTAGATCATTTTTGGCTGCTATACCCAAATATCTGAGACTGAGTAATTATTAGGAAAAAAAACAGTTTTGGGGGTGTGGTGATGCACAATTTTAATCCCTTGGGAGGCAGAGGCAGACAGATCTCTGTAAATTGGAAACCAGACTGTCCATATAGTAAATTCTATGCTGCTATCTGGCAAGGGCTCTCTGCTTTTGCTATAGCATGATAAGAGCACCACACTGTGAGACAGAGCAAGCAGGCTACCTAGGGCTCTTCAGCCTCCAAAGCCAGCGATTACCATCCCTAAGGCTCTGCCTTAATGTCCTAATCCTGATCTAATCGGGATTATTACCCAAGACTCCAGCTCCAAAGCCATCAACTTACAAACTGGGATATTAGCTTTGCAACACATGAACTTTGGGGGAACATTATTCAAACTACAGCACATATAATTGCTTTGATTTTGACATGGGGGGGAGGCATTTTCTTAAGCAGATTCCAAAGGCTTAGGGAAGGCTGATACGTCAGGGACCCTCATCTTCACTGCTCTAGGCTGTTGAGGTCTCTTGTAGACCGAAGGATCCTGCTTCCTAGACACACGGGGTATCAGAATCTATCGAAGCAGGAAATCTGGGGACAAAACTTCCTGCTGTCACCCCCATTTTGGTTCTGTCACTTCCCGAGGATATGCTTGCTGTGATGTGCCCAGGACACACAGCATTTTCCTTCCCATTCTCAGTCTATCTCATCACTTTCGTGACCCCCCCCCCCAGACTTCCATCTCTGTGCTGGCATTTTCTAAATGAGTGCAGAGTTGGAACCTTCAGGAAGACTCTACTACTCATCCAGAGAAAAGGTATTGGTGAGCAGCACATGGTGGTGCCAGAACTGGGGTCATAGATCTGTGTTTCATAAACCACCCTATCCTGTGAGTAGTAGTATAGTAATTCTTTTTCTTGTTACTGTGACAAAATACTTAGCAAAAGCTACTTAAGGAAGGGTCTGTTAGCTCATAGTTTGAGGGTGCGGTCCATAAAGATGAGGATACGGTGGCAGGAGTGTGAAGCAACTGGTCACAGTACATCCACAGTAAAGAAACACAGACATATAGGTGCTTAGCTTTCTCATTTTAAATTCAGCCCAAGACCCCAGCTCACAGAACACTGCCACCCACATGTAGGGGATGTCTTCCTAAGCTAGAAACTCCCTTACAAAAAACCCCAATGGTTTTTCTCATTGCTGATTCTAGATCCTGTCAAGCTGACAATGTTAACTATCACAAATCTACCCATCAACCTGACACACACATATTGTTTCAAAGTCATAACATTTTACTCCTTGTCCCCATAGGCTCAGGGCCATATTATAATGAAAAGTGTATTTAGTCTCGCTTCAAAAGTCCCCATAATCTTTAGCAGTTCCAACACAGTTTGAAAGTCCAAGTCTTTTCTGAGATTCAAGGCACTGTCTTGAGTTCCATTAAAGTAAAAAATAAATTATAGACCTCCAATACACAATTGTATGGAATAAATATTCAACTGGGAGGATGGGGGCATGGGAAGGAATGATGGGACTAAAGAACAAACCTGGGCTCCTGATGAATCTTGGGTAGCCCTGACTCTCCATTTCTACTGCCTATAAAACACAGTCTCTCTCTTGGGCTGGCTCTACTTCTTAGCAGATGTCCTATGGTCTTGGCATCTCCAACATCCTAGGGGCTCCACTATAAGCACACTTTGTTTTTACAGCTACATGCAATGGCATCTCCAGGCCTCCTTGCAGAGATTCAGACCCTTCTACACACTGCCTGGCATGTCTGGTTTTTAGGGACCTTGGTACAAGCCTCCATGAACTTCCTCCCTCATTCTTGCTCGTTCATGACTTTTTTTTTCCTTCTAGACAGGGTTTCTCCGTGGCTTTGGAGGCTGTCCTGGAACTAGCTCTTGTAGACCAGGCTGGTCTCGAACTCACAGAGATCGGCCTGCCTCTGCTTCCTGAGTGCTGGGATTAAAGGCGTGCGCCACCAATGCCTGGCTCGTTCATGACTGTTAATTCAGTATTTTATAAAGCTTCCAAGTTCTGCTGCCAGCTTGAGAAGCAGCCTGGCTCCCTCTTTAAAAAAAAAAAAAATCATTGAGCTTTGTGTGTGACACTTTCCTAGGCAAACTGTTTTTAGTAAGAAATTTCTTCAGTGGCATTCTCTGGTCAGGCTCTCTGTTTTTGGTGCATTTCCACAAGTTACAGCCTTCAGTGGGTGGGGTCTTGCCCTTAGAGAACTTTTCTAATTGTCCCAACATAGTGCAGGATATTATTTTGTTGTTTATTTCTTTTTTTTTGAAACAGGGTCTCATTTTGCAGCCCTAGATGGCCATGGGATTCCCAGCGATCTGCCTACCTCTGTTTTGGGAGTCCTGAGATTAAAGGTACGTAGTACCACACGTGGTAAATTTGTTTTTAATGGTGCAGAACTCTTTAGCAGTTATTGCTGCTTTCTCCTACTCCTTGTTGGTAACTTTAAACTTGTACACAAGTTTCCTTGCAAAGTTTACATTTTTCTTCCTTCTGCTCTTTCTCACTGTAGATCTGAACAAAAGCAGGGAGTAGCCTGAATACATGGTCTTGTCTTGAGAAGTCTCCCATCAGACAAATTAGTTTTGTTACTTCTCAGTTCAGCCTCTTCCAAGTTCTCAAGGCATTGGCAGAATGAAGCTAGACTCTTTGCTGGAGCCTTGGGGCTGATAGAATCCTTGCTCCTCTATGAGACCTCAAGAGTTCTTTCAGCATTCTGGCCTTCTAAACTCTCACCAGAATGGCCTGTTAAATTCTATTTACAGCATCTCATTCTCATTCTGGAGTTCACAGCTGCAGCGGCTTCCATATTCCTCCAAAAAACCAGCTCCAAAAGCCTACAAGTCACATGGTCAGGCTGATGACAGCAATGGCCCCCACTTCTTGGTCCCAACTTTCTGTATTTGTTATTTTTCTACCTGATGAAAGGAAGCACTTAGTTTGGCTCAGAGTTTGAGGGTAATAGTCCCTTCTCACAGGGAAGATGGAGCAGCAGGCATGTGAGGTGGTTGTCACAGTGCATCCACACTCAGGAAGCAGAAAGCAAGGAACACTGGCACCCATCTGCCTCCTTGTTTTTTTTTTTATTTGGATCTTACGTTTAGGGTACAGCTTTCTACCCAATTAAGCCAGGCTAGAAACTCCCCGGCAGACATGCCCAGAAGTTTGTCTCTTAGGTGAGTCTACATCTTGTCAAGCTGGCAATCAAGATTAACAATCACAAATGATAATGGTACCTCCAAAGGTATCCTCTGCCCGGCTCTAAAAGTTCCCAACATTTCTTCTCTCTGATCTTTCCCCACTTTATACAGTTTTCCCAGATCATGTTGCTAAGTGTTCCCAAACCTTTTTCTCCAACTTTTCCTGGACTTCAAAATTTCAGTCAGACCGCTCAAAGGACAAGACCGCTCAAAAGAGCAATAGTGCTCTGACACAGATGCAGCTTAAACTGAGCTCTCAAGACAGGAACCTGGGAATTCTTAGCTATCCTTCTTCCTCATTGCCCACTGACATCAGTTACCAACTCAGGCTGGGTCCACCCACTGCGTAGCTCTGGACTCACCCACGCTTTCCCTCATTGTCACAACCTAAGCTTAGACCCTAGCCCCTTGCAGAGGAGCTGAGTGACAAACTTTTCCTGGGAAGATGAAACACATGCCTACTTATCCCAGATAGGGAACCTATGACAGACCCAAGTAAGGATATCACCAACATCCAACTTGGTGAACCAATGAGCTTCGTTGGGGTTACTTGCAGGAGTATGGGTGTGAGGTTACTTACAGGAGCAAGTAAGAAGGAAGCTAGACTCTTTGCTAGAGTTGTGTCTCAGAGACAACTGCATCACCAAAGCCCACCCCAGCACGGGTGGCAGCTCACAAAGCAGGGAACCTGGCACACACTGAAAGCCTCCAGGCAGTTTAACAGGTTGGAGAGTGTCCTTTTCAGGTGCCTCAGTTGGTCTAAACCTCTTCCAGTCAGCGTGGCTGCTTCCAAGCTAATCCTCTGGTCTCACTCCTCTTTGCAGCTTTGCTTGTCTTTGAATGCTCTGAATGCTCTTTACAGCCTGGCTTCCTTCAGTCTGGGAGGAACTCTCAGCTTAGGCAAGGAGGGCCTATCGAATCTAGTCAGTTTCGGGGACTTCCTGAAGCTATTTTGACTTCCTACTTCCCCAAAGAACTGAATTGTTTCGAAGAAACAACACTGCCTTCCCAGATTTCCTTTTTGCCAGGATCTCTCCTCCACAGGCTTACCCAAAGTTACCCGATTACGGTGTTGACTTGTTCACACTACCTCCTGGATCAGTGCTTTTGGGAAAATGAAGATTAATTTTTATCATCATGGCTAGTCTGCAGAACATAGGATAAGTGGTCAAGCATTATTCTGTGTGTTGTGATGAGCGTGTTTTTTTTTTTCATTTGATGAGATTAATATTGAAACCAATGGACTGCGAGTAAAGCCGATTTCCCCCATGGGTAGGCAGGACTCATTCAATGGGTTTGTGTGGGCTCTGCTCTTGTCAGAGTTCACATTCTCATGACTGCACCAATCCCCACCCCACCCCTTCCTAGTTCGGTTTCCCTGGAGTATCCTGACTTGCACGCGTAGTTTCTCTTCAGTTTCTTCAGCCAACTTAGCTCATATATTCATTAGGAAAAAAGGCAACGAGTAGTTAAGAAAAAAGCGCCAGATAGTCGACTAGGGCTTTGGTTGAGCTTTCTAGACAAATCACACAATTGCTCTGCCCCGGGATGGGTTCCTGCCTGTCACAGCCTCACCCCTCTTCCATCCCCTATCCTAAATTCCCTACAACTCCTAGACCTGCTGTGTTCCTTTGCCCAATATATCTTGTACAGCCTGCCTGTCAACGCCCCCCTTAGACAGCACACTCCTCTGGCCAGGCTTTGGGGACCCTCGGCCTGGCTTGGCCTCCACTACTCTTGTTCTTCAAAATTACACTTGCTTGATCTAGACTGAACAACCCTCTAGTAATGGAGTCTGAACTTAAAACAAACACCATGCTTGCTGCTGGCAAAGGGCTGCACACATGTAAATAAAACCTACGAAAAGAGGAAAGCGCAAGCCTGAGTGAATGAAAGGATGATTTGGCGGACTCGCAGCTAGCAGCAGGAGGCGCTGCCCATGAGTGTGTTCCTTGCCTCTCTGCAGCCCGCCACCCCTGAAGAGATTCCGCTGGGGCCGCAAGAAGGGAGGCGACCCCGGTTCGAGGCGCCGCCGTCCGGGCCTCAGGAAGGAATCGGCGAGGAGGGGGAGGGGCATGCTGTCTCTTTTCATTCTTCCACGCTGGGGTCTCTGGAATGAAAACTGCCCCTAGCCGGGCTAGAGCGAGAGGATGAAAGGCGGCCCTGAGACCTCTAGTCAAACCTCGTCCCGCCCGGATTTCGGAAACCGGCCCTAGCCAGGGGTGTCCCGCCTCGCGGCCGCCCCAATGCGGGAGGTAGGGGGCAGCGTCACCCCTCGCTGTCGCTCCCGCAGGACGCACACTCGGGCTGGCACTGTCCCATCCCATCGTGACGCCCCGCCCCGTGTGTGGGGATCAGAATCTCAAATCCCTTCTAGCATCTTCCCCTCTTTCCGCTGGGCCTTTGGTATGCCCCAGGGGACAGATGTCTTGGGATCTTTAACATTTGGGATGCTGCAAATGCCGAAGTTAAATGAAATACCTCCGGGGAGGGGAGGCCGGGGAGATCCTTGGGGAGAGGGAAGATGGGCGGGACCAACAGGTCCTGAAGCTGCGCGGAGGGCGCGGGGGGCGCGGGGGCAGGCGCGGGGCGCCAGAGCTCGGTGGGACAGGTAAGGCGGAAACTTAGCAAACGGGACGCGGGAGAACTGGGGGAGATCGAGCCCCTGAACCCCGGTCTTCATCCTCAGGAGAGGGGGTCTTGCAGGGAACGGGGGTAATTTTACCAAGAGATCTAGAATTCCCGAATTCCTACCCCAAAGCCGTTTCCAACGGCTCAACCTTTCTCCTGCGACCCTCTCCCCAGGCCGGTGGACCTCCTGGCCAGGTTCCGGGAAGCCTGAAAGCAGGCAAACAAAAGGAGACCGAGTCCCAGGCCGGACTGGAAGGGGAGGGCGCAGTGGGGGAGGGGTTGGGGGGGCAGGACAAAGGGGCTTTTTACGGAGAGCCTAGAGGTTTGATTTCAGGGTGCATCCCCGGCCAGCCCTAGTTCCCCTCCCTGGTTTAGTTGGGGTGAACACCTTTCCCAGTGTCCAGAGAGAAGAATGAAAAAAGAAAACAGTAACGGTGGACGGTCTTCCATCCCTCTTGCCCAGAGAGTCCCCGACAATTTTCCGTCTTTTCCCGGCTGTGAGATCCCACGGCTGGCCATTGATTTGTTAATTCATTAAGTAAAGTTGTGGCAATGCTGATGCCTGTACTTTGCTGGGCGCTGTTGGGGATATGGAGATGGTAAGGATGAAGGAGTAGTTTTAAAAACTTTGACTCCTTGCGTATCACAGAAATCTAAAGAAGAAGAAACTTCGGGACAGCGGGGGGTGGGTGGGAGGTGGCAAGGAAACCTTACTTTCTCGCCTGTCGGTGGTCTGTCTTTCTTGTTGCCAGTGCTCTGGGACTCGGGATCAGAAGTGTCAGCTTCCTGGTTCCAAGAGTCGGGCGCTGAGTTCCAAGTTCCAAGATACCTCTGGAGTGCCCTTGGTGTTGCCCCCTCCCAAGCCCCCTGGTTTGTCAGCAGCATTCCAAACATTAAGATTCTGTTGGGTTCGCGAATGCTGAGTGTGGATTTGGAGTATATACAAATTAAGGATCAATGCAAGCAGGTTGGTCTGTAGGTCCGTTACTGAGCAGGGGCCTGCTACCCATTTTCAGTAGAAGTCTGTACTACAGCAGGGGGGTTCTGCAAAAAAAGAAAAGCTCCGTTGCACAGCTGGCCTGCAAGGAGGCTGAGAGCTGTATGTGAAGATCTTCCTCCCTATATAGTGGTGAGGAAGCTGCAGGTTGGTTGCCGGGCTTGCCTCTTTGCAGGCTGCATATTTCTGGAAGGTGGGGGGACTTATGTTCTGCTTGAGGGGGTTTGAGTTTGTGCATCACCGTCCTGGCTTCTTCTGCTCAAGTCCATTCTCGTAATGCTGGTTTCAAGCAGCAAGAATCATTAGTGAAGGCCTGAAGGCTTTTCCTGGAAGACAGTTTAGGGAATTTATGTCCTGGTGTGTACAGGCCTTAACCCGATTTTGATTTTTTGTCCTTGAATTCAGATGGCGTTATCTGAGGCCATAGTTTTTAACTGAGTCCAAATCTTACATCTCAGGCTGTAGGGGCATCATCAGTACCTGTGGCTTTCTGGTGAGGTTGGTTTCCTATCCCACTGAAGCTACATGTAAATAGCTTCATTCATCGGTTGCTTGAAATGACCCATTTGCTGGGTCCTGTTTAATGTTAATAATGAAGTATACATGTTGTGACGTATTTGTGGTTTCAGAACTGTACTTCGGTATAATTGGGCTACATAATTGGTCTCTTTATTTTATACGTTAAAAAAAAAAAAAAGAGCTGAGTTGATTCTAGAAACTACCACTGTCCCCAGTTGGAGCTGGGGGGATGGGTCAAGACAGCTCAAGCCCAGAGTCAACCCCTGGCAGACACTGGAAGTGTGTGTAAACCTGTTGGGGGATGGGAAGGGCCTGCAGTATTGTGGAGGGTTGGGGGCGGGGGGATGGAAAGGGTTGTGAGTTCTTTGGGAGGTTCAGAGAGCATGCTCCCCACGGTGGGGAGGGTCTGTCCCCTGTGAGGGCCCCTCAGCCTCTGCTTAGGGAGAGGGGGAGGTGGTCAGTCTGTAGGACTCCTGGGCTAGCATTGTTTGGGAAGAGGGTGTGTACAGGAATGTGAAGGTATGGGAGGGGGGTTGTGTATGGAAGGATGGGCTGTGGTGAAGGGTGGTGGCAGACTGGGACACAGCTCTGCTCACGGAGATGCTTAGCAGCCTGCTTCTCTGGCGTTTAGGTGCCAGGGCATGGAGACTGAGGACGGGGCGCCTTAGGGGTTGAGAGAAAGAAGCAACTTAGGTGTGTATTGAGTACTGGGACCTGGGTCCCAGAGGCGGGAGGTGATGGGACAAAGGCTTGAGAGATGCAGGCCAGTCTGCAGTGTATCTCTAGCCTGTGGGAAGAGGCAACCATCAGCTCTTGAATTCTAAGCAAGTTTTCATTTGCTTTCGGGTCAGAGGAAGCCAAGTTTTTGCAGGGAAAAAGTTCCAGTTTAGCGACTGGTTCCCTGCGTTTGGAGAGTTGGCTAAGGATTGGCGGTCACTGCAGCTCTCCTATGGAATAAGTGATGACTAGGCTGTTCAGGTCAGTGCCCCACAGAGCATTGCTGGGGGTGGATGTCCATTACAGATGGGATGTGATGCTCTTGATGTTGCTGGGATAAAAAGAAAACAGCTTGGTCCTCCATCTCTAGCACCTTAGAGTCTCCGCCATAGCAATCCTCGCTTGTTTTTGCTGTCCATTTGGTTTTGTTTCTTTTTTAAGTGCTGGGTTTTAAACCAGGGACCCCTGACTTATATTCTACCAATACCTTACGTACACTCCCAGCTGTCTTCTCCTCCTCCTCCTCTTCTTCTTCTTTTTAAATATAGTACCTTGCTCTGTTGCCCAGGCTGGTCCTCAGTTTATGGGTTGATGTTAACCTCCTGCCTCAGATCACAAGGAGTTGGAACTGCAAGTTGCTACAAGTGCCTGCCACAACCCCCAACTTAGCCTGAGGCTTTTAAATCCTAATCTTGGAAAACTGAGGCTGTGGTTGTCACCTGTGTACAGGGTAAGCAGTGACCCAGAGTGTCTGTAGATTTACTGATGATGCTTCCTAAGGACACTGAATTTTTTACTCCTTTTTTTTGGGGGGGGAATGAGGGGTGCTTAACATTCCTCAATTTCTAGAAAGAGAAAGTGGGGTAGAAGGGAGGCCAGAAGAACCATGCAGGACAGAAGGGCACCGAAGTATTTCGTAGCTCAGCACACTGTATTAGGGTTCCTTGTGGCTATGGAAACCTGACTCTTCTGCCTTCTGGTTCTCTTTCATGGGGAGCCCCTTTTCCCTGCTCCCCTCAGCCCGGAAGTGCAGAGGCCTAGGAGCTGCCTACCGGCAACTGCCAGCAGCCGGATTAGTTCAGGGAAGGACTTGCTCACCTGCTCCTCCCCTCTGACTCAAGTCGTAACAAGTAACCTGGTTCCCCTGGCCCGGCAGCCTGGGAGGGACAGCAGGCAGGCGGGACCTGATGAGAGGGAGAGCTAGGGGGCGGCCATCAGCGTGTGGAGAGCTTGCTGGAAGCAAGAGCACTAGGTGGCCTGTTTGTAACCTGGGAGACCCAGAGGTGGCATGAGAGGCACCCTAAACCCCTGATCTGGGAACAGGAGTCTTCCCTGATCTGGATTGAGCTCTGGAGCAGGTGAGAATGGTGTGTGTGTGTGGGGGGGGGTGAGGCCAGTCTGTGTGTGTTTGAACTGTATGCAGACCAGGAAATGGAAGGAGCCCTGGGCAGACATGGCTATCTATCATCCCCCTACACCTAAGATCATATCTGGGCTAAGGGGTGATAGGGGACTGCTAGTGGATTTGGAAACGGGGACCCTGTCTCTGTGAGGAGGCCTGAATTTCCAACAGAGATGAGCTGGGACAGAGAGGACCTGGCTTTGGGGACACATTTGTGATGCCGAGGATCCCCAGTGGCCTCCCTGAGAGAAAGTATGCTGGAGTTTCCCTCCCGCCTTCCAAGACTGTCTTTCTCCCTCTGGCTTTGTCTGGGATGGCTTTGAGCAGGTGGGCTGCTTCTGGGCTGGCTGGGAGGGTCAGTGGGGCAGAAAGACTCCTGAGTTGGGGGTGGGATTGTTACCTGAACTGCCTTTATCTAAAGCAAGACCTTCCATGCCTAGGCCCCAACTCTCCTGGGTTGGGCTGGGCTGCTCCTATGAATTTTGGGGAAGATTCCTCACACTGGAGAGCCTGTGTCCGTATGGACATCATTCTCAGGCTGGTATTGTCCAGAAGGTCCTATTTAGAAATAGGGGCTGGGAAGGGCCTTAGGCCTGTCTGATTTTCATCGTCCTTGTGAGGAAAAGTGGGTCTTAGGAGCTGTCTCAGGAAGCTGCACAACTGAGCGCTGACTTCAGGTCTCTGGACCTGTGCACTTTGCCCTCCTTGGAGCAACAAGTGGGCCCAGAGCTGACCCTGAATCCTATGGGGTTCACCATAAATACCAGAGCCTTGAGGAGAGAGAAGCTGGAGAAGACATGCTAAGGAATCCCTTAGTCTTCCAGTGACCACCCCTCTTGTCTGTAACAGCCTGAGTCCACCTGAGAGGCAGGGCTTGGGTTGTTTCAACCTTTCAATGCACCTTCTTAGTGGTTAATAATTAATTAGCAAGTGTGACTAATTGATGGCTTTCCCTCCCACTTATCCCCTCCCTCTGTCCAAAAGCAAAAAGCTCTAGGTGCCAGCTGCCAGCCCTGCTAGTCTTGGTCCTGCTTCCTAGATGAAGATGAGCTTGCCCTCTTCTGGGGAGGGTGGGGGTATGCCCCAAGGTGGGAGGAAGGCCCAGCTACCGGCTTCTCCGGGCTAGAAAGAGTAAGGATCTGAGACCGATGGATAGTATAAACTAACAATCACCCTAGCTTCCTGAAAGGCCAGTCCTTCCCATGTGTTAATAAAGGTACCACATCAAGTTTTGTTCCTTTTATTCTTGCCTTCATTCTCCAGATTTGCTTGGAAGATTGAAATTCCAGGGTGCAAAGTACATATCGATTTCCGGGCCTTGGTTTTAACCATTGTTGTCCGTGGTACATCGATAAGCTGTGTTTACACAGCCTATTACAGCTCTGCTTAGTCCCTGCTCTTTCGGGCTCAGTCAGCTGGCATGGGGAGCTTAGCTGACAGTAGTAGCACCCCATTCTGCTCGGCAGGGATGCAGTCTCCCCTCCCCTCCTCTCTGCACCACACCCCTGCAGCCCTTGTGCTCTGTGGAGGCAGCAGGATAAGTTCCAGACAGAAACTCTGAAGGACTTTTGGACTCTTGCTCAATGGGCTGACTCAGTGAGGAGGTGGCTGGTGGCCTCTGCTTCCAGACCTCCGCCTGGGCTCCACCCACCCCTCCCCACCCCTGCCCTAGCCAACAGCTGCCAGCCCTGGCCAGCTGGGATCCCACTGAGGATGTGGGTTTGAGAAAGAGATAAGGGGTGGTCACAGGTGTTTGGGTGGGTGGTGTGCTGGGCTGTACCTACACCACCAAAGTGCTATGCAGTCATAGGGAGGCAGAGAAGCTGGTGTTTTCCTTTCTATCTTTGGTAACTTCTAGTCTGCTGTTGCTTCTATCAGCTTCCAGCAACTCAAAGACCCCTCTCTCCTCCTAGCTGTGGAGTATAGAGCAACCCAATAGACCCTTCCCTCCTAGCTGTGACGTATATAGTCTGCAGGTTAACTCCTCCTCAGGAAGTCTCCTAGGTATACTGGTGGCTTGGGATTCAGGACAACTCTCTGTCATGGAGTTGCTTCCTTGACCTTCAAGTGAAGGACCAGGTCCAGACAGCAAGGTCCCCTGGTCCTTGGGTCCCAGACCAGGCTTGGCTTTGTGCTCACTGTCCAGCCATTTCTTGCAGTGCCCTTAGCAAGTGGGACAGTAGGCCATGCCTCACGCCTCCTGTGCTCTCAAGGTGAGGATGGCTATACGTATCTCATGAAGACATCTTGTCATCTCCTTCCTTTGCCATTGTGTCCCATCTTCCTGCCTTTTCATCTTCTCCTTATTCTTTTTCTTGTTCTTGTTCAGCCACCAGTTCAGTCAACCCTTTCAGACCTAGAGAACTTTGTGATGGAGACCTAGTTGGGGGGAGGGGGAGCCAGGCTGTACCCTCAGAAAACCTCTCGCCCCAGATGATCCAGAAACACAATCCTTACTTCCATTCCCCCACCCTCAAGCATCAAACCACAGGAGGCTTCAGAGTGTTTTTGTTGTTATTTTCTCTTCAAAGCTGGGAAAACTCCAGGCATCCTACACATCCTGGCCCAGGCTGGGACTGGAGCAGCCCCTTCTTCCTCTGTGCCCCCTCCCCCCAGAAATTCATCATGGAGAGTAAGGATGAGGTCAGTGACACCGACAGTGGCATCATCCTTCAGTCTGGTGAGTGATCTAGGAAATTCCCCTGTGCTGGTCCCTGACTCCAGACTGAGTCCCTAGGCCCTGGGCTAGTGAAGCTAAAATTCCCAAAGGGCTGGGGAAGGAGAGGGTGGAGAGAGAGGGTTATGTTGGGGAAGTGGGGGCACTGGAAGGTCTGGCACCTCAAAGAACTGCAGTTTTCCTTGCTGGAAGGCACTAGCCAGGCGTTTCTGCCCTATCTGGAGTGGAGATCTGCTGTGTCCAACTTGAGCTGCAGCAATTACTAAGAAGTTGAAAACTCTTATCTAGTTAGTGTGTTAATGTCCTGTCTCTCTACTAGCCTGTGGGTCTAGTCTGGCCTGGCTTTGAGAGAGGAAAAAGATAGGAGAGGGGAAGACACAGTTCTGACCATGAGTCCCTCCCCCAGACGGGTCCCCTGGTAGGACGGACAGCTCTCTCTTTGCACTATAATGTTACCAACCTTTGGGCAGCCAGGAGACATGATGTTTTGTGTTTGTGACACAGACCATAACAGCTAGCCTGTAATTTGTGGGCAAGCATGAGACTGTAGGCGTGTGTACACTCCTAGAGGTCATTAACAGTATCCTAGGGATGCCTTGCTTCAGTTTTCATGAGCAAGTGCCCCTTGTCTTCCTGCAGGCCCGGACAGCCCTGTTTCACCAATGAAGGAGCTGACCAATGCTGTGCGCAAGCAGCAGAGGGCCCTGGAAGCGAAGCTGGAAGCCTGCTTGGAGGAACTGCGTAGGCTCTGCCTAAGGGAGGCGGTGAGGCCCCTGGAGCTCCTGCCCCGACAAACTTAGGGTTTATCTGAGGAACTATGTTTTGGGATATTGAGGCCAAGGGGAAAGCTACATTTTTGAGGGGATTGGAAATCAGATTGAGGTCTAGACCTAGAGTCTCCCTTATGTGGGTTTGACATGGACACTGGGTAGAGGGAAATTAGACCTGGCAGGGGTCCAAGTACCGAAAAGGAAGAGATGAGGGACTGAGAGGGGCCAAGGAGCTGCAAGCGCATTTGATAATTATACCTTGGGTCAGGGTAGCCCTTGGGAGGAAGTGACCAGAGGGAATGGGAAGGCAAAAGGGAAAGAGCAGAGAGCACGCTTCAAGAATGGGAATAAGAAGACAACTGTGGCATGGTGGGATGAGGTGGGCAAGAGCACAAGTTGCCCATTGGTTCCAAAGGGCCATGCAGTGTAGAATAGGACTGCAAGTTTAAATGGTTGGATAAGGGTTGAGCAAGTGGAGGGGGCCCTGCCTTGACGCTGCCTCCCCTCCCCCCAGGAGCTGACTGGTACTTTGCCTGCAGAGTATCCCCTTAAGCCAGGTGAGAAGGCACCCAAGGTCCGGCGCAGGATTGGAGCAGCATACAAGCTGGATGAGTGGGCCCTGCACAGAGAGGTGAGGAGTGTCAGAGGTGATAGTCACTGTGTCTCATCCCCAGAGACAAACTAGGGAAGCAGTCCAGTTCCCTGGCAATCTCTACCATCCAATGTGGTGCTGACTGTGTTAATCCAGGGCTTCTCCTCATGGGTAGCCCAGATGGCTCTGAGTAAGCCTGCCACCTCAGCAGCTGGAGAGCTGGGAGCTCAAGGGAAAACACTGGGCTTGGCCTAGTGGGCAGAGGATTAAGAATACTAATAACCACCTCAAAGAAGCGGTGGCCAGGGAGGTTGGTGTAGCATGAGGGCCTGTACTTTTTCAGCCTAGGTGGAAGGAGGTGGGGTAGCTCTGGCTCTAGGCAGCCTTTACCTCAGAGAAATTCCCATGGGTTGATGTGCTTGGTTCTTTGGGATCAGGGAGGAAAGTGTCCCACTTAAGTCCTCTCCCAGCCCTGCACAGCAGGTAGCTGGGGTGGGACTCTCATGCTGACTTTTCATAATGACAAGTTGGCTTTGAGCCCCTCCCACTGCTCCACCCTTTGTTGTGTGTCCCCGGACACTGCTGCCTGCTCACCACCTGGTCAAGGCTGCCTGGAGTCTTCTGTTCCCCCGGCGCCAAGGACTCTTCTTGGCCCTCACTCCCAATCCCTCCCTCAGGACCCCCTGAGCAGCCTGGAGCGCCAGTTCGCTCTGCAGCTTCAGATCACGGAAGCGGCTCACAGGTTGTGTGCAGAGGAGAACCTCAGCAGACAGGTGCGCAGGCAGCGGAAACATGCTGCACTACAAGAGGAGAAAAAGCTCAGGGAGCTGGAGCGCTGCCTGGGTGATCGGCGGCGGAACAGCGAACCCCCTCCCACCACTGTGCCCTCCATGGGCAGAGGTGAGCCCACTGTCCTGAGCTGTGCAGGCCTCACACAGCGCGGCGCTGTACTCCCTTTTGCCGTATGCTTTCGGCTATTGCCTGTGTTAACGTTTCACATTAGCGCCATCAGGGTACTCCTTCCTGGGTCCACACAGACTCCGTCCTTACCCCCATGTACCCCACCAAAAGCATCTCCACCCTGGGAGACCTTCTCCACCCCAATTCCTCCTCCTGCATCTCCCACGTAGTACCCTACTTTTATAAGACTTTATAGAGAGGAGGCGTTTCTCTGCTTGATCACGATCCAAGGGTTTATTCAACCTGGAATACTATCTTCAGGGTAAAGTGCAGTAACCCAAAGGTGATGCTCTCTCCTCTAGCTTGAGTTAGGGATTGACTATTGCTATGGGTAGCCGATCACTGATGGGTTCAGCGCCGCCTACTCATGGGTGTTTAGGCTGAAATCCAGTTGTACCCTCACAGCCCTTTCAGTGTGTGCAACTACCACCGTCAGGAGTGCTGGTTTTCACATCTCTCCTTTGCTGAATCGTGCTTGTAGCTTAGTACCCGAGCCCCAACCCAGAGATGAGGCTATAGGGCTCCTTAGAACCAGAACCAGCCAAGTGACTTCAGTGTGTCCAGTCTGGTGAGCTTTTGAGCCCTGAGGTGGGACTGTTTTCCTTTGCACTGACCCAGATCTGGCTTGTCAGGTCAGGACTTGTAGCCTCCATTCTTCCACTCCCGCTCAGGCCGGCTCCCAGAAGTCTCTTGCCCTGGCCCTGGCCGTGTCTGAAGGAGGTGGTGTTAAGGACCAGCTGCTGTTCACTGTTGCCTTGAATCAGAGCCTCAGGCTCAGCCTGGGGAGCAGCAGTCTCCCTCATGCACGTGAGTCCATCGCCACACGTCGGCTGGGTTCTTGCCCAGCTGTTCTCATCCCTGACTGGACACACAGTGGAAGCCTACAGGTCCTTCTTGGTTGGCATGTTCCATGCCTCAGGCAGGCATTGCTTCCAGCACCTGTGACTAGTTTAGACTATGAAATGTGTGAACAGACACCAGCCAGGTCACCCTTGGAAATCTGGAGTAGACGGCAAAGAACAATGTGTTCTTCCATGGCATGGCTGACCAGGAAACCAAGAAGAGCACGAGACTGACCCAGGGCCTACGGGTCAGATCCTATTCTGCTTTCAGTGACTCTGGCCCCAATACAGGACATCACTCTCATTCCCCCAAGGTTCTAAGAAAAAAGGCATTCTCTGTCTGCCCTCCATTTCCCATAGGCCAGGGTTTGGGAAAGATATGAGGCATAGTGATCCCCAAGGGCCGCCTCTGGACGTGAAGGAGCCGTTAATGATGAGATGTGTATTGTCCCAGTTGGTCTCAACCCCTCTGGTCCCTCTCCAGCACGCACTGTTTGGAAGTTCCTTTGCTCATAGGTGCTACCATTGCCAGGAGCTTCTGCTCAGAGTAGGGCTTTGGGGGAATGTCACTACTGCTGCCATGAGACTGATGACACTCCTTGTTGGAAGTGGGGAAGCAGGCCAGGACGTGCCTAGGGCTCTGGCTTAACCCTGTGTAGGAGGCGAGAAGCTGAGGTTCTCAGGGCCTTTAGCCCAGAGAAGATGGAGGTGTGCAGAGGAACCAGCTGGCACAGAGTGACTTGCTTGGCTCCAGCACAGACCCTGCCCTCCAGACGGGCCTGAGGTTCTGGGTTTTAGTGTCCTCACTTGGGAGCTCAAAGGGAGGTCGTTTTGGACTAGTCATTCCCATTTTGTGGCTCCTCCATCACTTGCTGCGCCCACCGGGAAAGGAAGAAGTAGAGAGAGTTTACTAATTAGTTTGAGGGTGTTTTCAATTAAAAAGGAAAAATAAGCAAACAAACCAAAAAAAAAAAAAATCAAAACGAAACCCCACCCACCCCCTTTGCACACAAGGGTTATTCAACTTGAGAAGGTAATTTGCCAGGTGAGGGTAATTAGTCAGTTCTCTGCAGGTGGCAAGGAGCGGTCAGGTGTTGAGCTAATTTTTACTATGAGCAAGCCCGAGAACCACCCCCTGAACTCCTAATGTAATGGGTGCTCAGTATGTGTTTGTTGATGGACAGTGTCAGTCTTGGGCAACACTGTCTATAGGGACTCAATGATGGTGGAAATGCTGGGCTGCCCGACGTGGTGACCACTAGCTGCATGTAGCTACTGAACATTTGAGCTGTGCCCTGTGTGACTGAGGAACTGAATTTTTAATCTGAACCAGTATAGTTTTGTATTGTGTGGTTTGATTTGTTGGGTAGTGTAGCCTTGTAAGTATGGTTTCATAGTTACATGTCTGCCTGGGATATTCTGCCATGGCTGTTGGGGGAAGAGTCGTGGTAGATAGAGGACAAGGGTGAACCAGGACCCAGTTGGGACAGGGCGGAGATAATTAGCATCTCAGGAACCACTTGTGTTTGGCAGCTTGTCTTCCCAGCATCCAACCCTGCAAAGCCAACAAGTCTTCAGGCTTTCCTCAAAGCATTGTACCTTTTGGCCCCGAAACTGATGGTCTTGTTTATATGTGGGTTAGAGGTGATGGGAATGATGTCTTTCTTCCCAGACCTTTATATCTTGACCCAAACCTACGATTTGAACCCACATTGCACTAGCGGGCTGTGAGAAACACCTGGATAATTTCTTCAACTTGACATTTGCAAAAAAATAAAATACTTTGTTCTTTTTTTGTAAAAGACACCAGACAGAGAACCACAATTCAGCAAGAGGGGGCTTCTCTTCATTGAACCCCAAAGCAAAGGTTAGCTGTTAGCTATGCAAAACCTTGGCTGGAGACTTGGCAACCTAGCCACATAGCCACAGACGATAAGAACTACTATAGTAAAGTTGACGTTTGGTTTTAGTTACAGATCAGAGATTGGCAATTTTCTCCATAAAGACTTTGTGGATTGTACAGTCCCTTATCACAACTAACTCTGCCAGACCTCGTGAATCTGTAGTTGTGTCTGAATACAACTGCAGCTTCATTGGTGAAGTCGGCCCATGAACAGAATTTGGTCTGTGGGCCAAGGGTTACCAGCCTTTCTTAACAAAAGATTTCAGGATGGTTGAGACTGTTTGTTCTTTGTAGAACTTTCTGGTAATCACCTGTGCTGACTGACAGGAGAGCTAATCAAGGGGCGTGACTTACTTAGAGCACAGGCTCTAGCCAGACTAGCCAGGTGTGAATTCTTCATCAGCAGCCTTTTTGACCCAAACCTCCTTGCTGGGCTAAGACTGGTTTCCTCTGTTACCTGGAGATGATAGTAGGTAACTACCTTATTTGTTATGGATTTTACATGAATTAGTGTATGCAACATATTTAGGAAAGTATTGGCACAGTAGAAATAATAGCCATCGTTAATGTTTCCTCATCTTCATTCTCAAACAGTTGGAAATGCTTTCTTGGTCCCATCTGGATCACTCAGAGTTAGCCACAAACTACAGGGCACTACATCTGTTCAGGGACAAAAGCAAAAGTAAGGTCCCCCCAGTTTCTCGAGTGGGACTGCTATTGTCTCACATGGAACTGCCATGCTCCATTTCCCTCAGGCGGCTTGCAGAGCACTCTTGGGGCCAGCTGGCCAGACCCTGTCATAAGTTGGCCTCATAGTCCCCACAGCCCCTCCCACCCGCACAGCTCTTGTGGGTCCTGCAGAAATTCTTATGTTTGAGACCCTGGAGTGGAGTTGATTTTGTGATATTTGAAGATTATAGACCCCTGGCAAAATGCTTTTCAGCATAGAGCCTTCTAAAATGGCTCTCAGTCTTTCCCTTTATTACCAGGAAGTCCTACTGTTTTTGGCTGAGGGGAAGTCTATGGTCCAGAGCCTTGAAATGGCTTATTCAATGTTGTGTGGTTCAGGATAGAGCAGGGTTAAAATCACCTTCCCTGTCTTCCAACCTCTAACTTGTGAACCTTTTTTTTTTTTTTTTTACCTTTAAGTATAAGTTCCCAGTACATGGTTTATCGAGTAGTGGGTATTTCCTGGGGGAATTCGGCTGCTGTCCTAGCAGAGGAATTGGGCTGTTTATCTCTGGGTTCATTGTCTCATGTCTCTTTCTCCCCCTTTGACTGTTGCAGAGCTCAGTGCCTCTGATGACAGCTCCCTGTCTGATGGTCTACTCCTGGAGGAAGGTGAGATGGACAGTTTGGGGACACAGTCAAGACTGTGGGAATTTGCAGAGTTTGCTAGCGAGGATTTCCAGTGGGACTGGAAAGTTCAGGGTGCTGGTGAAGGCAGGAGTACCAGCCAAGGGTCTGTCTCAGATCTGATGTCAGTTCCTGTGTGTCCAGGCTCATACCCCATTGAGGGTGGGGGATGTGCTGAGCTCCTCTTTCAATGGGTCCTTTTGATGAGGAAGGGAAAGATGAGCTCTAGCCTGGTGAATTAACCCTGGCATCTCTGCTTCACTCAGGCTGCATTCCGGAGCCAGTTAGAGACAATGAATGGTCTCCTCAAAACCATTGCTGTGGTTGATGAGAAGGTAGCACTGGAGAGGAAATACAAATCTGTGGATTAAGGATGTTGTTTTAAAAGACGGAGAGTATTGAGGGTCAAAGTGGACACACCCAGGGCGTGACCAGGCCAATAAGGAAACAGGGCACCTAGGTGAGGCAGGAACAAGAAAACTAGCTAGCTGCAGACAGGCACCGTGAACAAATGCTAAAAAGTGAAGCAGAGCGAATCAGCAAGGAAGCAGATGCAAAATTAAAATGGGGCCAGGAGGGAGGGAGGGAGACCCCCAAAAGAAGAAAACAGCTTTTCTTATCTGGGATTGGGGCTATGGCCTGGAGCTGTAGGTCAAGGCGTTGAGGAGAGAGAGCAAGGCAGGGCTGTGGAGGTTCTTGCTGAGCCGGTTTTCCTCAGCCTCTGCCTTTTCTACCCCTGCAGAAGATTCCAAAGCGCCAAAACCTCCCCCAGAGTCCCCTGCACCACCTTCCCGGCCTCTCCCACCCCAGAGCCTAGAGGGCCTGCAACAAACAGGACCTGAGTCTGGCGGCCTAGAACGGGCCCCAATCCAAAACAGTCCGTGGAAGGAGACCAGCCTGGACCACCCCTATGAGAAGCCCAGGAAGTCTTCCGAACTCAGTAGCGAGTCCAGGTCAGGCTGGGGAGGAAGGGAGAGCCCAGAACAGGCAGAAAGTGCCAGGGTGGTCCCGACTGGGGGTGTGGATGGGGAAATGTGCAGGTGGTCACTCTCCTTGTCTGTGTGATGCCAGAGGTGTGAGACTTGGTAGCTTTTTGGGGTGCTGATACTTTGTACCACTCCCATTGGGGCCACCTACCTCTTGAGCCTTTAAACTAGTGGTTCTCAACCTGTGGGGCCCCACCCCTTGGGTGGTGAAAGACCCTTCACAAGGGTCACCTAAAACTATCAGAAAACACAGATATTTTACATTACAATTTCATAACAGTAGCAAAATCACAGTTATAAAGTAGCAAAGAAAATAACTTTATGGTTGGGGGTCACCACAGCATGAGGAACTATATTACAGGGTCGAGGCATTAGGAAGGTTGAGAACCACTGTTCCAAATAAAGACATTGCTGTCACTGACTTATCTCCAATCCTTTTACAGCAGCCCAGCCACCACGCCTCAGGACCAGCCCAGCACGTCCAGCCTGTGGCTGCTGGACCCTGCCTCCTACCATGTGGTCCCCATCCGAAATGTTCCTGGCCAGCGGCAAGGCCGCACCAGTGCCCCAGCTACCCCTGAGATGCAGGGCAGGAGGGGCCAGTCGCAGTCTCTGAGGTAAGAAGGTTACCCTAGAGGGACAGCCCATTTCTATCCCAAGCTATGCAGGTAGAGCTGAGACACACGCCCTGGGTGACACATGGCTAGCACCTTGGGTACTCCTTTGCATCCCCCTCTGGGGTGCCTCTCTAAGAGGTAGAGGCTGCTGCTCTTCAGCAGAGTCCAAAGCATTTCACTCACAATGGAAGCATTCTTGACTCGGGGTTTTCAACCTTGCCCTGTTTCCTTGTCCTGGCAGATACTGGTTTATTGTTGGTCACTGACAATGCATACTTCTCTTTTCCAATTGATGTGCATACGGTTCTCATTATTCATGGTAGTTATGGTCTACAACATGGCTGTAAACACACATTCTCCTGTAGCAGTGGGTCTCAACCTGTGGGTCGACATCCCTTTGAACTCCTACGACCATCTGAAAACACATATTTACAATTCATAACGATAGCAAAATTACTGTTATGAAAGTAACTTTATGGTTGGGGGTCACCACAACATGAAGAATTGTATTAAAGGGCCCCAGTATCAGGAAGGTTGAGAACTATTGTCCGATAGAGAAATACAAGTTTTGGTAACAGTGTTGCTGTTTAACCCAGTTGCTCATTAACCGAGTCATGTATATATATCCTTGTTGAACACGAGTTTCTGTTGAAGGACAGCTTATGGTTAAGGACACTAACACTGAACTGATGCCAAGTGACACTGTAACTTTGTCTGAAGCTGGCCTAGCAGTCTTGCTTTCTCTACAAGACACTTCACATTGTTCTTGTGCTTAGAAACTACAGGGAGCACTTCAGCATCACTTGTGGGGGGGCATTTTAAATACAAAGTAGCCAGATGTGGTGCTTCCAGGCCAGCCTGGTCTACAGAACTAGGTCCACGACAGCCAAGGCTACATTGAGAGACCCTCAAAACAAGCAAAAATAAAGTCAATCCCCCCTCCCAGGGTATTCTAACGAATACTACAGGAAGTCCAAAGGGTGAAATAAGATAGCAGCACGTGACCGTCTACCTAGTTCTAGTTCAGTGTGGGGCCGAGCTGGGGAAGGAACCTGGGGCCTCATGAGTGATGGAGAAGCTTTCTAAGAGTCCGCTAATGTTGATATTTGTAGATAAGATTTCCCTATGTAGTCTAGCCTGGCCTGCAATTCACCATCCTCCTGCCTCAGCTTCCTTGGTGCTGTACCTCTGTGCCACCACACCAAACTCAGCTCTTGATCCTCGTCCAGCCTTTCCTGGGTATCTGTGCTTAAAGCAAATCCGAATTCTTTGCTGCATCAAGTGCCCATGAATACATGTTAGTTACCTTTCTCCTTCAATGCTGGGGCAGAATGCTTGACAAAAAAGCAACTCGAGGAAGGAGCTGTTATTTTGGTTCACGGTTTGAGATGCTGCCCATTGTGTGGGGAAGCTGTGGTGGCAGGAGGATGAGGTAGCTGTCACAGTGCATCTGCCATCAGGAAGCAGAGAGAGATGAACGCCGGTTCCCAGCTCACTCTCAGTCCTTTGAAAGACAGGGTTTCTCTGTGTAACAAATCTGGCTGTCCTGGAACTTGCTTTGTAGACCAGGCTGGCCTTGAACTCAGAGATCCTCCTGCCTCTGCCTCCCGAGTGCTTGGAGGCACAACACCAGGATACTTTATATTAAAAATGGCCCCACAAGTGATGCTGAGGAGTGCTGGGATTAAAGGAGTGTACCTCTACTGCTCAGCTACTCTCAGTCCTTTTAATTCAGCCCAGGACCCTAGCCCATGGAAAGGTGCCACCCATATTTAGGGTGGGTCTTCTCACTTCCACTAACCCAGCGCAGAAACTCCCTCACAGACATATCCAGAGGTTTGTCTTCTAGGTGATTCTAGACCCTGTCAAATTGACAAGATTAGCCATTGACAAAATGCTGTGTATATTGACTTTGGAATTAGCAGGTCAATTTTAGTAAGCAGGTGAATCAGCAAATACTAAATCTATGAATAATGAAAATCAACTGTACATTTCTTTTCAAGCCCAGTAAGTTTCAGTAAGCAAGGTACCATCACCAAGGTCATTTTATAAACAATGTCTTTGTGCAAAAGGCCCCATGCCCAGTATATAAACAGAGGGGAAGCTAGACTTTAGCCCTCGGTGATCCCACACTGCATGTATCCGCCCTTTAAAACACATGAAAGCTTTTCACATTTTTAAAGACTTTATTTATTATGTATATAGTGTTCTGCCTGCATGCCAGAATAAGGCATCAGACCTCATTATAGATGATCGTAAGCCACCATGTGGTTGCTGGGAATTGAAATCAGGACCTCTGGAAGAACAGCTAGTGCTCTTAACTTCTGAGCCATCTCTCCAGCCCACTTTTCTCATTAAGTTAAATGCTTGACAATGTCTAACCTAACAGGGTCTGAATTAAACGCTACCAAACAGAGTGTACCCTAGCTGGCTAAAAAATGTGACATGGATATAGCAGAATGTTGGCACTTCCTATCTATGAATTGAATCCCTGAGAAACCAAGGTACTTTTAAAAATCATAGATGTATAAGACATGTACAAATTCTCTTTCCAGGCCTGGGGATTGAACCTGGGATTTCATGAATGCTAAGCAAGTATTCTTACCTCTGAGCCACATTGCCTGTCTGTCAGATTCTTGTCACTATTCCTAAATAGTACGATACATGAACTAGTTACATGGCATTTACACCGTATTAGGAATTACAAGTACTCCAGAGATTAAAGTCCACAGGATGTAATGCTTACCTAGTTTATGCAGGGAACTTGCGACCTGGATTTTGTGACTCGGGCCAGCACTTGTGGAGTCAGTTTATCCTGATGCGGAAAAAGCTAGAAGAATCGAGTAGGAACAGTATAGCATGCAGGGAGGGAAATGTGTTACCTCTGCAAATCAGGACAAGCCCGGGGAGGTCTGAGGTATAAGACCTAACACAGGCTCATTGAACTGGCTTTGGGACAGAGCACTGGCCTCCAAAGTCATAACTCATCACTCCAGTGTGGCTTCTCCCCAACTCAAGGTTCTCCCGCTTTCCTCTTCAGGGTGGACTCCTTCCGAACAGGTGCGGAGGGCCGAGGTCGCAGTGCCTTTCCCCGCCGCCGCCCCACTCATTACACGGTGACGGTGCCAGACTCCTGCTTCACACCGAGCAAGCCCCCGCTGCCACACCCTGCCTGCCACTCTTGCTCTGAAGACAGCGGCTCTGATGTCTCCAGCATCTCCCACCCCACCTCACCCGGCAGCAGCAGCCCAGACATCTCCTTTCTGCGGCCCCTCTGTCCTCCTGAGCCACCTCGCCATCGCGGGGCCTGGGGCCCAGCCTGTGGCAGAGAGCTGGCCACTCACTACCCTAAACTTCTGCTGCCCGCTGGATATTTCCCAACGGGGCGCTATGTGATGGTGGCCGAAGGCCACCTGCCACCTGGCGAGTGGGAGCTGTGTCGTGCAGCCCTGAATGCTGCCTACGATGAGGAGGGTGCTCCCCTGCGCTACCAGCGACTGGTGCCCTCCCACAGCCGCATAGTGCGCACTCCCTCGCTGAAGGACAATCCTGCGGGCAGGGGACTCAGCAAGGCAGCTGTCTCCGAGGAACTCAAGTGGTGGCACGAGCGGGCACGTCTCCGGAGCAGCCGCCCTCACTCACTGGACCGCCAAGGGGCTTTCCGTGTCAGGAGCCTGCCTCCCGGGAGGGAGAGCTTCGGGCGGGTCTCGGGACCGCGGACACAGGTATAGCTTTCCCCGAGGGAAGACATTAGATCAGCAGACTACTGGCCAAGTAATCCCCACTTAGGAAAATTAGGCCAAAAAAAAAAAAAAAAAAGTTTTTCCTCTCGTCCTTAGAAGGCACTTCCGATCCCCTTGCGGGTGCCTCTTAATTGTGCCTGCTGTCTAGTGTCTTGTGCTAGAGCACATACCGATGTGCCCCAATAGAGATCATCCACACAGATAGCTGGGGAGACATTTTTTCCCTTCTGGCTTCACAGATGATCCACACAACAGATAAACTTCCTCATAACCAAATGTGTAACCCAAATTAACCCCTGGAATTTCCTGACTCGAGGGCCCTGGACAAAGGGAGGATCTGGAAAATGGGTTTGCAGAAAGCAACTCAGGGCAGCCAAGCTGAGAAGCAGATGGTCTCATAGTTAACAGCTAGAGTGCCAGGTTCCAATCCCAGCCCCACTTCTTACAAGTTATATGGTCCTTTGGGTTGTTTGACTTGTAGGCTTCTATTCCTCCCCTCTAAAAGATGGGCATAGTAAGTGGATAAGAGGCTAAAATGATTAGAGCAATGCCCAAGAGTGCTAGCTAAGTGATAATGTTGTCACTAGGCTCCCAGAGGCTGGGGGTAGGTTATATCGGTAGTGTATAGGATTAGGAACACTCTGACTTCGGGTAGGGATGCTGCCTTGGTTCCTGTGAGCCCCATTTCTTCATTCTGAGAGAAGGGCTAGCAGGCATGAATCCTTTCTTTATTCTCCCTTCCTGATTCAGAAGGCTATGCAGGGGACACGCTCTAGAAGTTACCAACAGGCTGCTTCTTTGAGACCCCCGATTCCCAGCAGCCCAGCTGCATTATCCTCCCCTCCCCCAGGTTCTTTGGGCTGTTGCAGCTGCCATCCCTGGCTGGGCAGCACCCTGGCCCAGTCCCAGGTTGCACACCCTCCCATCTGACATGCTTTCCCCTTCCTGCGAGCTTGGACCTGTCTTTGGTATAGGCTTGGCCCATCCCAACCTGTCAGACAGGGATGGTGATGAGACATGAGTCCAGGAAAGGTGGTGAAGAAGGTCAGGGTGTCCATCACACCCCAAAGAACCTGGAGTGGTAAACAGATGAGGGGATGGTCCCAGGGAGCATCGTTCCTGGGGAGGGCAGGAGCAGACCACCCGGGCTTCACTACTGATGGTCTATGCCTTTAAGCAAAAAGAATGGTGTAAGTGAGCTCGCAGTGCTGACCTTTCTATCCCGTTTGCTCATCCCCCCCCTCTTTTCTCCTGCCTGTGACAGGTGCCCCCAGTGTGTGTACTCCGGAGGTCTCCAGATGGGGCTCCCGTGCAAGTCTTTGTGCCTGAGAATGGGGAGATCATCAGCCAGGTGTAACTACTCTGAAAGCCGTGGCCGTGGAAAAGACTTTTATATGGGAGCTGAGGTTGAGACCCCCTCACCCTGAAGTGCTTCTTTCAGCTCTCCTACGCTCATCGCCGGCCGATGACTCAGAGCTGAAACCTCTGTTTTTTACGATTGTTTTCTGGAAGTCCTGACCTGAGGATTTATATCTGTGATTTATCTTCAAGGTTCCTATAATATGATTGTACTTTATTCCCCCAGAGTCTGGCCTTTTTGGACTTAAGGTCTTGCTGGGCTAATTGGCGGCATTTGTCTCCTTATGTGGGACAAGTGGCATGGAGGGCCCCTTGGGAGTCCCTGATGCTCTGTGCCTTCTTTTTGAGGTAGCTGCTGGTTCTTACTGCTGGAGGCGGCATGTGGTACATACCCAAAAAGGATTCCTCCCTTGTTTCCAGATCTCTGGGTACCATAGGCTGGGCAGGATTCTCCTCTCCCCTTTATGTGCTCTGTGATGCACACACACTATGGCAGGAAAGGTCTTTATGTCTGGTGGAGCCTTGTCTTCTGTCCTGACTCCACGGGTCTCCATTAGCAGCCCTTGCCACTGTTCTGACTCCATACCCTGGAGCTCCCAGACCACTAAACATGGAGTTTGAGGCTACCCTGAACTGTCCGGTCAGGGGCCTGGACTAGGGGGCTGGTTGGTGGAGAACATCTCATCCTCCACAGCCACTGCTGGGCATTGTGAGGCTAGGCTGGCTGCCAATTATGCCCTCTAAAATCTTCATAGTCTTAGAAACCAGCCTCTTGGGAATATATATATATATATATATATATATATATATATATATATATATATAGTGCTACTTCTGTGGTGTGTTTGAGGTGTGAAGAGGCAGTTACTGCCCCTTCCATTTTCTGCCCAGCCAGCTTCTGCTCTGAGAAAAACCCTTGTTTGTTCACACCCGGAGAAGCTCATTAATGACTTCTGTTGGGGCACTGGATTGTCTTAGACAACACGAAGGAGTTGTCCCAACTCCTGAGACCAGGCAAGCCAGGAAGCTGCCTGTGCTTAGACCAGTGGCACACTTTGATCCTTAGGCCTCCTTTGCTACTGGGTCAGATGCCCAGGTAGGCATCTTGCCTAGGAGCAGCTAGGAAGGTAGCGATTTTGATTTTGTGTGGCCTTCCTCACTGGAGCACTTCTCCCGTTCTCCCCTGGACTGGATGAACACTGATGTCTGACTCTAATGGTCTATTTCTCCCGCTGGTGAGAAAACTGGCCCATTGCGCTGGGGCTGGGGGAGGGGCAGGGTTAGGAATTAGGGAGCTAAGAGGAGCCTGAGGGGATGCATAGGACATTTCTGTCACTGTATTCTCACTACATCCTACAGCTCCACCCTCCACATTGTGTGTGGAAGCCCTGTTTTGGTTTGTCTGGCTTCTTAGCCTCTCCCCTAGTATATAGATGCTCCCCTCCCCCCAGTGTGTTCTCTGGGTCCCTAAGTGCCTTAGATCCTAGGTCACAGAGCTGGGAGATCTTTGAGTGCCAGTCTCTTCCTCCACCTGAGCATCCTTCACATTAACTTATTGGTCTTACCTAACAGCTATTCCGTGTGTTTGCATAGTGGTTGTGCCCGACTGTGCAACATTGTGCCAAATACTTCAATAAAGTCTGATTGGCCCAGCTGAAGATGAAGGGATTTTGTGTGTGTGTGTGTGTGTGTGTGTGTGTGTGTGTGTGTGTGTGTGTGTGTGTGTGTGTGTGTGTGTTCTGAACAAAGGCTGTACACGACTCCCTGAGGTGTCTGCCTGACCTTTCCAACTGGTCTGGCCATGTCCCTAAGGAGCAGGTAGGGTGGCAGAGGGAGACCCAAGCTGCTCCTCTGAACAAAGGGAATCCTCCACAGCCCCTTGAGGTCTCCAGGGAGCTCTGATTTGGAAGTCACCTCTTCCAGAGAGTTCAGAATTTGTGACAGCCTAACCTCTGGTTTCAAATGGCCTCAGCCAAGCAGTGGTTAGATGTTTTTGAGAAACTGTTCCTTGTGGCTGGAAAAACAGGCTTTCCTTGTGTGAGGAAGGGTTGTCCATAACCCCTTCTGTGTTTCTGCAAAGAGCCCACAGCGAGTCCGTCCACCATGGGGTGGGCGATGTGGGGGAGACTGCGACTTTCACCTGTAGGGTGAAAGGACCTGGCATCAGAGTGCCCCCTATGACTGAAGCCTCAGGAGAAACTTTGGCCTGAGTCTGAGGTAACATGTGTCAGGTAAAGGGGTCTCTGTTTTGCCTGGCCCTCTCCACAGTCAAGGAAGAGGTAGGTCACAAAGGGTCAGGGAGATGGTTATACAGGGGTGACTCCAGCCCAGCCCTGAGTGCCCAGCCCTAGGGACTGTGGGAATCTGACCTTCAAGGGCCTGGCTTCATTAGGCCTGGGGGTGTTATTCCACGTTGGATATTGTTCCAGGAACTCTAGAGAGAAATTGTGAACATCCTTACCTCAGACCTGAACATCAATTTAACTGTTAGCTGTGGGCAGTAGGAACTTAATTTTGGATTTAACTTATCTGTGGTGAGTTTGAACTTTATTTTGCTGGGTTGGGGATGGAACCTGGTTTTTCATACATGGTAGGCATGTATTTGATTTTGTATTTTAGCTACTTGTTATCTGTTAGGCCAAGGAAATACATTTTTAGACTTTCTTTTTTTAATGTGTATGGGTGTTTTGTCTGTATGTCCATTATGTGTATACAGTACCTACTTTGGCTCAAAGAGGGCATCAGATTCCCTGGAAGTGGAGTTACTGTGAGCCACCATGAGGGCGTTGGTAATGGAACCTAGGTTTTCCAGACGAGCAGCCAACACTCTTAACTATTGAGCCATATCTCCAGCCCCCACTCCCAACTCCAGGAAAAACCTGACCCAATATCAGGTTTTAATAATCTGTGATAATCTGTCTGGGAGACAAGGAAGGTTGAAGAGGGGGCAAAAAAGAAAAAAAGGGAGGGAATATCGAAGTTCTTCTAAGCAGCTAGCCATGAAGTGTGCCAGTGTGAGGACCTGGTTGGGCAGCAGCAATTCCTTCCAGTCCACAGGCTAGTTCTGCTGGGCCATGTTTGGGAGGGGCAGGCATATGGCTTACTTAGCTCCCCTACCAGAGGGCAGAAGTAGGATGATGAATCCCAGGGAACCGGAATGAAGCATCTGCTCAGAGCAGCTTCAGGATTTGACCTGAAGATGCCTAGAACCACAGATGGAAACTTCCCTGGGAGCCAGCTTGATTCTGAGATGTCCCCAGGGGATATCCTTGGATGGAAGATGCCTGCACAAGCCATAAGGAATCAAGAGCCTTTGGGTCGTGCCGTGCACCTTCCCCTGAGGGAACAGATAAAGTAGGGAGGGGGCAAAGGGGACCCAGCACTGTTGGGTCAATTCTTTTCCTGTAGTTGTTCTGTTGTTTTCTGCACTCTGCCCTGGGACTGTGGATAAATTTAGAGCCTCAGTACATGCAAAGGCTAAGAGCAGTGCTCTGCTGTTGAACTACATCTCCAACCCCATCCTTTTCTTGTAAATGGTCAGGCTGTCTCCTGCAGCCTCCCTCTATACTAACCCTGAATCCCTAGGGAGATCCACCTCTCACCAAGCCTGCTGCTAGTCTCATCACAAGTCGCTGGGTATGCAGTTCAACTCACACACCGACAGAATCCAGAGCAAAACAACATCTCTTACATCAAATTATGATTACTTGCCGAATGCAAGCTTGTCAGGTGAGCAGTTATCCCCAAGCAGGGGCATCTCTCATCTCACTGCCACTTGGAAGTGAGGATAAGGATGATTGCCTGGCCCTTGCTGGTGATGCCCCTCAAAGGGTACATGTCTGCTTGCTTCTGGCTACCCCTTCCATAGCTCTAGTCTCTAGAGGCCTGTCCCTTTTGCAAGCTTGCCTCCCTGAGAGTCCTGAGCTCAGCTGGGCGCTGACGTCTAAGATCTTGGCCATAGCTCACCTAAAGACAACTAGATGTTCAGGGTAATCAGAGCTGATCTTTCCTTATCACCCCCAGGCCAACAACCTCCTAACAGACACCTGCTTCAGATCAGCAAGTTCTTACACCCCCAGTCTTTTTAACCTTTGTTTTGATTTTGCTTTTGTTTTTTGAGACAGGGTTTCTCAGTATCTATTGGAGCCAGTCCTGGAACTTGCTCTCTAGACCAGGCTGGCTTTGAACTCAACAGAGATCCTCCTGCCTCTGCCCCCAAATGCTGGGATTAAAGGCAAGCACCACCACTGCCTGGCCAGTCATTTTAAATTTAAATGTCCTTTATTTCTTTACTGTGTGTGTGCATGCACATTGTATGTGTGCATGCTTGCTATGGCATTATGTGTGGAGGTCAAAGGACAACTTACAGGAGTAGGTTTTCTCCATGTGGGCCAGAAGATGGAATTCAGGCTGTCAGCCTTGGTGGCTATCACCTTTACTTGCTGTTATTTTGTTGGCCTTTTCTTTTTTCCCTTCCCTCTTCCTCTCCTCCTTCCCCACTTCCCTTCCTCTTTCTCTTTTTCTTCTTCTAGACAGTCTTTCTACATTACTCAAGCTTGTGATTCTCCTGCCTCAACCTTATGATGGCTACGAGTTCAGGGAAGTGTCACCATGCCCTATCCAAAAGTCTATTGATACCTGAACTTTGATGGCTGGTAGACATCTCAAAATCAACATGTTCCATGCTCCAACTGAACCCAGTCTTTACTACCACCTTCAGCTCTCCTCAGGTCAACAAATGGCAACCCAATCCTTCTAGTTTCTTGGGCCAAAAAAATTTAATCTGCTGGTGTTTTTGTTTTGTTTGTTTGTTTTTTGTTTTCTCCAGGCAGAGTCTTGCTATTTAGTACTGTGGCACTGGCTGGCTTGGAGTTCATTTTGTAGATCAAGTTGGCATCACCTTTGCACTGGTTCTTTTGCCTCAGTCTCTTAAGGACCAGAGTTACAAGTGTGTGCCACTGCACTATCTGTTTTGGCTTTGTTTGCATTTGTATCCATTTTTATTTTTTGAGACATGATTTTACTCTGAAGCCTAGGCAGGCGCAGAAACTCAACTTATATAGCCCAGGGTGCTCTCAAATCCAAGATCCTCCTATGTCTATCTCCCAAGTTCGTGGATTACAGGTGTGTAATGCTATGCCTAATTAATTTTTGTTTAGTAGTTGTAGCAGGGAATCAGACTTAGGGCCTTTAGCATGTTGAGCTCCACCACTGAGTCACACTCCTAACCCTAAACAACCTTGACTTCTTTCTAGCTTTCATACTTACGTCTTGTCCATTATCTTTTTCTACTGATCATCAAAATAAATTCCAGATCTGACAATTTAGTGCTATCACCTCCCTCACTGTGTGCTGCCATTTGTCTCTCTGGGCTATGGTTTCAGTCTCTCAACTGATCCCTCTGAAGGATTTTTTTTTTCAGCCTGGTGGTGGTGGCACATAACTTTAATCCCAGCACTCAGGAGGAAGAGGCAGGTGCACACTGTCATAACCTTCTTTCTTTTGCCTTAGCCCTTCTGAATTCTTTTCCTAGCCTCCCTCCTAAACTCTGTCTTCGATTCTCATTGGAGCAAGCCCTTAAGCATATGCTCATTCCCCCCAGTTGACAAGAAAGACTCACAAGGCTGACTCGAATCAGGAATTCCAAAGGCAGTGTGGGACAGTCCTAGATATCTGTGGGATGCTGAGAATGACTTAAAGCCTTCCCCCTTACCAATCATTCTTGAATCAGTGACCACACCTGATGCAGAAAGTCTTAAGTCCACACTTGAATGCTTTCCATGTTGACTTCTGAAGTTCATGTGACAGGTGCTGTGCACACCCATGCTGCACCTTGGTGGTTTTCTAGTCTTCTCAGTGGAGGGGAGAGGAAGAGTGGCTGTCCCTTCCTTGCCCACCTGATAAAATCAGCTAATCTCCTTCAATGACACCCCCTTCAGGACTGTGCCAATCAGAAAAGGAAGCCTACCAGCTGATTGTGAACTTCATGGAACCAGGCCAGTTGGTAAGGGGATTCTCTAAGACTCTGAGAACTGAGGAGCAAGGTGGAGAATCTGAAGGTCCATTTTTCCCTAGACCTAGCCTGAAGCCACCAGAATGTCAACTCATTCGTGGCTCTTGATCTGGGGGAAAACTTGGAGTCCAGGCCACTAAACAGGGTGGCAGTACCCTTCTTCTCTAAAGGACATTCCTTTAGACTCTGCCCTACTGTCCCCAGAAGCCTACAAGGGTAGAAATATCAGTGATGTCTAGCACTGAGCCATCATCTATACTTTGGTCCAGTTGAGACTGGGCACAGTGTGGAGTGCAGGTCTCAGGTTCTGCCCTGAGACTGGTTTTGTCTTCTGCCTTAGTCCGTGACAGACAAGCTGAGTTTCCTGAATGCGGTGTTAATTTTGAGCAGTGTTGTACGTGACCAGGCAAATGGCAACATGAATAACTATTATTCTAAAACCCTTCTAGCAAAGAAAATTGAGGTGAGAAAGAACATAACTCTTGGTTGGTCACTCCGGGTTGAAGGTGACAGTTGTAAAATGGAGGACTGGTAACCTCTCTGAGGTAAATTCTCACTTTTCCTGGTTCTTCTAGACACTCATCCTGGAAGAACCCATCGAGACCTTGGACAGTTGTGTGCGTCAGCAAGCCATGCTCTGCATCGTGGCCCTGAGGTTCCTTCCCCACGGACCCTCTCCCAGCCCCCAGGGATTCTGGTCCTAAGAACATTTGGGTTGGGAAGACAGGACAAGTTTGGGAACTTAACTGGAGGCTAAAAATGACAAAGTCTATGGTTGCCACTTCATCTGCCTGCATCCTGGGACCAGGGACACCTTTTGGAAATCTATTGAGACACCTATTGTAGGAAGCCTCCTTACTCAGTGATCTCCTATCCTGACAAGGAATCACTGTAAAGTGGTCCACAGTTTTCTGTACCTCAGAGAGTAGCAGAGCAGTTTCCCCCAGGGGATTCTGAAAATATACCTCAGGCTCACACAGGACCCCCTAAGTCCCTTGTTATTCATTGATTCTTCTCCAAGCCAGGTGAAGCCACCTTTCCACTTATGCCAGAAGCTGGACCTAGTTAATGTTAGCATCACCAGCCTATTCGCCCTGCCTCTCATCATGCCCAGTCTAGACCGAAAGGAGAGTGCTAGTCTCTACCTCCAGGTAACCACCGTTGTTGTCAGTCTCTTGCTGAAGATCTCCATGGGGATAGCTTTGTCTGGGTGACCACCTCCTGCTTGCTTGGCTTGCTGGCCTTCCTCCTGCTCTGACCCCTCCCTCAGGAGACCAAAGCCCCATGGCCTCCATTCTACTTGCTGTCATTCTGGGCTTCCGAAGGAATGGTCGTTGTCCATATCTCTTCTCTCTGAAGTCCACATGACAGCCTTAGTCTTAGATAGTCTAGCAATAAAAACCATAGATTATATAGAATAATTGGCAAATTATTTTCCCAATGATATTTGGTTTTAAAATTTGGACTAGGGAATATAGCTCAGCGGTAAAGCTCTTGCTTAGCACCTACGAGGTCTTGGGTTCAGTTCCCAGAATTGCAAAAATAAAACATAGGAGTCTCCATAAACTGGTAATATTACTCTCTAATACTGAGAATCCCAACAGGCTGTCTTAGTTGGCAAGAAATGCCTACAGCCTGCATTTCACTATTGGCTACAATTAAAGATGAGCCTGATCCCACCTTTAGTAAGGCTGAGAAAGTTCAACACTAAGGAAAACCAGAATGTAACTGGTATGTGAGCAGATGCGAGGACAACAGAACTACGCTGGCTCCCTGCTCCTTTACCCTATAGAAGAGATGGAGGGAGTGTTCTCAGGAAGCTCAGCAAGCCACGTGACAGTCATCCTGTTGTACACCGATGTCTCCTTGATTCTCAGACAACCCAGGCCTTGGATGACATGCTACAAGCTCTTGTGATGGAAGATAGGAGCCCCGACATGCTTATTCTGCAAAACTTCGTGGAGGTAGGTGCCTCTAATACCAGAACCCCACACTGCTCTTGTACTGTACGCTGACTAAGGCAGGAAAGGAATATGACAACAGTCAGGTGCTCCTCTAGTTCCAAGATTCTCAAGCCCCAGCATGCGCAAACTTCATTGGAGGATGCAGTCCTGTGTCTCCCCCAAGGTGCTCTGAGGGTGACATTTGGGGACCACAGTCATCAGGCTGAGGAGCCTTTTCCATCAAGAACTTGGGCATGGTGGGGCATTAGCAGTGATCATATTTATGTCCTTGAATCTTCTTAGTGTGTTTTCCCTTGCTGTCACTGCTCTGGGCTGGAGATCAGTGTTCACCCTTAAGCTAACTCGTCTATGAGACTGGAAGCCTTATCAAGTGCTTTTGCTTTTTTTTAGTTGACTTAAAATATTCTTAGCTTTGGCAAATTTTCACTACCTGAAAATGAGTTTGAATTAAGAAGATAGCAAGAGTCCATTGAAAATAATGTTCATGAGCAAAATGCCTATTGACTGGGCTAAGATATTTTGCCTAAAATTCTGTATGATTACAAATAGAGATAAGAGTGTCTGGGAATCTCATAAGATGGTCTTGACGAGGGCTTCATCCAGATGAGGCACTTGTTTGTATTTGGGAGAGTAACATAGTGCTTTGGAACGTAGTGCTGCTCATGTGTTTGTGGAGAGGCATTTCTGTGCTTTATAGACACTTCATTGTGAATGCAATAACAAACCCCTGTTATTCCTGGAGTTCATGGGGGAAGGGAGGCACTGAGCTCTAGTTCTGGTCATCATGAAGTCCTCAGCATTCATTAGGAGGTTTCTTGTTCTCCAAAGGAAAACGGTGCCAGGCGTAGTGTATGTGTCTATAAATATAGCAGTGAAATGCAGAAGCAGGGACATTGCAGTGAATTCGAGGCCAGCCTGGGCTACACAGTGAGACTTTGTCTTAACTACATATAACAAAAGAAAATAAAACAGCACCATGCTAGAGTTTCAGCCTTTCATAAAAATGGATTATTTTGTTTTATTTTTATTTTTCATTATTTATTCAAAGTAACTGCCTCTATTTTTCTCTTTCTCTCTCTGAGAATAGATTCTTTTCTCACACAATATGTCCTGATTTATAGTTTCCACTCCTTTCATTTCTTCCCCACCGGCCCTCCCCTCCAGATCCACTTCCTTTCTGTCTCTCATTAGAAAAAAAGGGGCTTCTAAGAGATAACAATGAAGCTTAACAAAATATAATATACTAAGGTGAAGTAAAAACTTTCATATCAGGCTGGGCGGTGGTGCTGCACGCCTTTAATCCCAGCACTTGGGAGGCAGAGGCAGGCGGGTCTCTGTGAGATCAAGGCCAGCCTGGTCTACAAAGCGAGTTCTAGGACAGCCAGGGTTGTTACACAGAGTATTCGTGACTCAAAAAACCAACCACCCAACCACCCAATCAACCAAACAAAAAATCTTTCATACCAAAGTTGGACACAGCAACCCAAAAGGAGGAAAAGAGTCAGAGACACACTTTCTCATAGTCAGGAGTCCCATAATAACACTAAGCTAATAGCTATAATACATCCACAGAGGACCTGGTGTAGACCTGCGTAGGTGCTGTGCTTGATGCTGCAGTCTCTGTGAGCTCATATGCACCTTGCTTAGTTGATTCAAAGGATCGTGTTCTCCTGGTGTCCTCCATCCCCTCTTAGAATTTTCCTTCCTCCTCCTCTTTGGGATTCCCTGAGCTCTGAGGGGAGGGGTTTGATGGAGATCTCCAATTTACTCTCTCTCTTTGTATAATGTCTGGCTGTGGGTCTCTGAATCTGTTTCCATCTGCTGCCTGGGGAAGCCTCTCTGATGAGGATTGTGAAAGTCACCGATTTATGAGTGTAGCAGAATACCATTAGGAGCCATTTTATTAATAGTTTTTTTGACCAGTAGTGTTTAATCTTACCAAGTCTCTGGGATGTCTAGTCTCTGGTTCTTGGTTACCCTAGCAGTGTCAGTATGGGTTCTTTCTTGTGGAGTCAGCCTTAGGTAAAATCAGACATAGGTTGGCTACTCCCACAAGTTCTATGCCACCATTGCCCTAGCATATTTTGTAGGCACAACAGATTGTAAGCCAAAGGTTTTGCAGCTGGGTGGGTGTCCACATTTCTCTTTCAGTAGCCTCAGAGTACCTTCTTGCACCAAAGACACTAGAATGTAGGGGCAAAGGCTCCATGGAGGTATCAGCTCAATTTCTCTATGTTCAATGAGTTGTGTAGATATTGTCCTTGTCAATGGGGCCTTGCCATCAGTTTGTGGAGAGCAATCTTTTGTCTTAGCATCAGCCTAGGCTGTTGGGAGGATTTCCATAGGACTCCCTTGGCCAACAACTCAATGAATGTAACCCAGACCCACCACTGGGAGCCTTGTCTTGCTACAATAGATGGTCAGTTGGGACTATAGATCCTGCATTACTAGGAGTCCTCATAGGGATCACTGTCTTAGTTAGGGTTTCTGTTGCTATGAAAAGACAGCATGACCATGGCAACTCTTATAAAGGAAAACATTTAATTGGCGTTAGCTGACAGTTTGATTGGTTTAGTCAATAATTGTCATGGTGGGACACACGGTAGTGTGCAGGCAGACATGGTGCTACAGAAGGTGCTGAGAGTTCTACATCTTGATCTACAGGCAATAGAAGGAGACTGTGAGCTTCTGAGACCTCAAAACCTACCCCCACAGTGATACACTTCCTCCAACAAGGTGACGCCCAATGGACCAAGCATTCAAACACATGAGTCTATGGGGGCCCTTCCTATTCAAACCACCACTTTCCACTCCTTGACCCCCATAGGCCTGTAGCCATAATATAAAGCAAAATTCATTTAGTTCAACTTCAAAAGTCCCCATGGTCTATAACAGTCTCAAACTTGTTTAAAAGTTCAAAGTCTCTTCTGAGACTCATGAAGTCTCTTAATTGTAATCTCCTGTAAAATCAAAATGAAAAAGCAGCTCACATACTTCCCACATATAATGGCACAGGACATAAATTACAGTTTCAAAAAGGAGCATAGTGAGGAAATACTAGACCAAACCAAGACCAAAAATCAGCTGAGCAAACTCCAAACTCTTCATCTCCGTGTCTGATGTTAAAATGCTCTTCAGATTCCCAACTCTTCAGTATTGTTGACTGCAACACACTTCTTTCTCTTGAGATGATTCCACTCCCTGTTAGCAGCTTTCCTCAGCAGGTATCCCATGGCGTTGGCATCTCCTACATTTTGGGTTCTCCAAGGCAATCCAGGCTTCACCTTCATAGCTTTACACAATGGCCTCTCTAGGCCTCCCATGCAGAGACATCCCTGACATATGCCTGGGCTCAACGGATTTCCTTAGTCTCAGAGGGAGATTCCATAGCCCCTTTCTTCTATCCTTGACTCTAAAGCCACAACCACCTAGCCTGCTGCTTTCTGAGGCTGGAACATGCCCCCCTCATTCAATTACATCTTCACCAACTCTCTGTTTTTGATGGTCTCCTTCATTTCCTATGCTTTTCTGTCCTGGAACTTGCTTTGTAGACCAGGATGGCCTTGAACTCTGAAATCTTCTCGGCTCGGTCACCTGAGTGTTGGGATTAAAGGGATATACCACCACGTCTGGACCTAATCTTTAATTCCTTTTCACAAGTTGGAAGCTTAGCCACGAGGGCTTCCCCTGAGGTCACCACTCCCTTTATTCTATTTAATATCTGGCTTTTCTTTAATCCTGTCTCCCTGAACACAGGACTTAGCTCCATTCCTCTCCCTGGTGCCCACCCTTTCCTCAAATTGTACATTTTGTAACTTTCCTTGCTCAGCATGCTCCTTTTCATTATAGATCTGCATAAGTGTGGCCACTGATAACCATACAACACAGTCCACACTAGGTTGTTTTGAAATCTCCTCTGCAAACCCAATTAATCCAAAGCTATTAAACTTAGCCTCGGGCAAATTGTTTGGACAAGGGCAGAAAGCAGCCTCATTCTTCACCAAAATATCACACGAATAGTCTCTAGGTCACATACTAGCATTCTTCTTCTCTGAAACCTCTTGAGCCAGGCCATCATAGTTCAAATCACCCTCAGCACCACTGTCTTCTGTGCTTCTACTAGTATGGGCCATTAAGCCCCACTTAAAGTGGTCAACTGCTTTTCTCATCCAAAGTTCCAAAGTCCACATTCCTCCAAATAAAATCATGGCCAGGCCTATCACAGTACTACACCACTTCCTGGTACCAACTTCTGTCTTAGTCAGGATTTTATTACTTCATAGATTCCAGTAAGTTTCCATTGCACTAGGTTTCCACACCTAGCTTGGTTATCATTTACTTTATGGCTAATATGCACTTAAAAGTGAATACATACCATTTTGTCTTTTTGGGTCTGTGTTACCTCACTCAGGATGATTTTTTTCTAGTTCCATCCATTTGTCTGCAAATTTCATGATATCATTTTATTTTAACAGCTGAGTAATATTCCATTGTGTAAATATACTATATTTTGTTTATCCTTCAATGGAGGGACACTTAGGTTGTTTCCAGGTTCTGGTTATTATAAATAGAGCTGTAAGGAACATGGCTAAACAATTGTCTTTGTGGTAGGATAGAGTGGTATAGCTGGACTTAGGGTAGATTGATTCCCAATTTTCTGAGGAACTGCTATATTGATTCTGCTTGCTCCACATCCTCATCAGCATGAGCTATCACTTGCATTATTGATCTTAACCATTCTGACAGGGGTAAGATGGAATCTCAAAATAGTTTTGATTTGCATTTCCCTGATGGCTAAGGATGGTGAACATCTCTTTTAATGTTTCTCAGCCACCTGAAATTTCTCTACTAGGAGTTCTTTGTTTAGATCCATACCCCATTTTTAATTGGATTATTTCATTTTTTGATATCTAGTTTCTTGAATTCTTTATGTATTTTGGGTATTAGTCCTCTGTTAGATGTGTAGTTGGTAAAAATCTCTTCCCATTTTGTATGCTGCCGTTTTGTCCTATTGATGGTGACCTTTGCCTTACAGAAGCTACTCAGTCTCATGAGGTCCCATTTATTAATTGTTGATCTTAGTGTATGTACTAATTGCCTCCTTGCCAATGCATTCAAGGCTAATCACCACCTTCTCTTCTGTCAGGTTCTGTGTATATGGTTTTATGGTGAGGTCTTTGAGCCATTTGGAGTTGAGTTTTGTGCAGGATGATAGATATGGGCCTACTTGCATTTTTCTACATGTAGACATCAAGTTTGACCAGTAACATTTCTTGAAGATGCTTTCTTTTTTCCAGTGTGATCTTCTGGGTTCCCTATCAAAAATTAGGTGTCCATAGGTATATGGATTTATATCTGGGCCTTCAATTTGATTCTTTGATCAACATGTCTATTTTTATGCCAGCACCATGCAGTTTTTATTACTATAGTTCTGTAGTACAACTTGAATTTAGGGATGAATACCTCCAGCAGTTTCTTTATTGCTCAGGATTGTTTTAGCTTAGAATTTTGTTTTTCCATAGGAAGTTGAGAATGGACTTTTCAAAGTCTGTAAAGAATTGTGTTGGGATTTTTGGTAAGGATTGCATAGAGTCTGTAGGTTGCTTTTGTTAGGATGGCCAGAAAATGAGTTATTTTATATGAAACAAAATTTGGATTATATTTACTACTTCATTTAGAAAAAAAATTGTATAAAATTATGGTAACATAATGTGTCATAATTTATTTTAATTTGACTTTGAACAGTAGAATAACACTAAATATATTTGGGGGGAAGCTACATAAAAACAATATGTAAAGAGTTTAAATGGGGGGCTAGAGAGATGGCTCAGAGGTTAAGAGCACTGGATGTTCTTTCAGAGGTCCAGAGTTCAATTCCCAGCAACCACATTGTCACAACCATTTATAACGAGATCTGGTGCCCTCTTATGGCCTGCAGGCAGAACACTGTATACATAATAAATAAATCTTAAAAAAAAAAAGAGTTTAAATGGAGTTCCTCTATACAGAGGGATAACGCCTTTACCAGACACCATAGGCTGTCAGACAAAAAAACCTAGCACCAGGTGTGAGTTACTTTCCTTTAAGATGTTGACCAACAGTATTTCTATAGACCCCTCAAACAACGCAGGCTGCTTTTGTTGCCCATGGTTACCCAGCAGAACTTGATGGTAAGACCCTGTTGTTAAAAATACTTCACTGGATGTGAAGAAATAAAACTGGTACTGATCTGAGGGCTTCCTTCCTATTGGCTAAATTTTATAGCTTAGGCTTGGTTTACACTCACAGCAGTCTTCCTACCTCTATCCCCTGAATGCTAGGGTTACGGATATGAGCTACCCAGCCCAGGTTCATTGTAGATTTTCAGTATACATCTATGAAAAGTCTGAGTTTGTATTGGATACCAGGTATGGGTGGTTCTCAGTCTCAGCTCAACCTTTTTTGTTTCTTTTCTTACACCCCTGCGCTTTTTTTTTCCTTTTTATTTATTTTTATTTTTTTAAGTAAATAACTTATTTATTTTTGGGTTGTTGGGTTTTTTTGTTTGTTTTGTTTTTGTTTTGTTTTGTTTTGTTTTGTTTTGAGACAGGGTTTCTCTGTGTAGCCTTGGCTGCCCTAAACTCACTCTGCAGACCAGGCTAGCCTCCAATTCGAGATCCACTTGTCCCTGCCTCTAGATTACATACAGCAAATGGGTGGTGAGATTAAAGGTATACACCACCAAAACATGAATGTCCATGATCGGGAGAAAGGTTCCTGTTCCTCAGCTCTGACCCCAGACTCACTTTTCAAAAGTGAGCACCAAGCAGGTCCCCACTGGTGGGACCTCAACCTAAACAACAATAAAAATACCACCTCGAAGGACTGCGGGAGGATGACATGAGTCCTTGTCCACAGAATCCTTACTGGAAGCATGTTATTATGGAGCCCTAGCAACCGCTGGCTCTGAATTCACCCTTCAGAGACACTTCACTCCTGAGCCTGGCCTAGCAGGTGGGGGTGAGGTGTCTTCCGTTTCTTACTGCTCCTCCTTGCCCTTGAAGGTATGCCTTGCTCTCCCTGGAGCCATCTCCTGTGTGAAGGGACTCAGATGGAGCAGGAGTGAATGAGAACTTACCTTATCAAATTCACAGATGGCAGGGCTCCTCTAGTGACCCGCCTCTAGTGAACCGCAATAACTTCTTGCTGTCAGTCTTTTTTTGGCTATCAGCTGTAGACACAGGACAAGCCAAGAAGGAAGCACTGCTCCATGCCCTGTTGAGTCCCTGTGTCCTGTCTGCAGATCATCTTACCTTGGTTAATGCTGTCAGACCAAGTGCACCAACAGATACGAGCCTTGGGCATTATTTCCCGATTGCTGAGGTTTGTTTGCAATTTCTCGGAACTGTTGGTGAGTATTTGTGGTTGCTGCAAGGCAGACCCAGCAGGCCTTGCATCTCTGTGGAGGGATGCTGGTTGAGCCTGGGTTCGGCAGGGGCAACAGGAGGGCAGTTAGTCAGAGTATGTCCCACTTTTCTGCATGTGTGTTTATTTCTGTCCTTGAGGACCAAGAGACTTGATTTGTTCTTTTGTCTGTTCTGGACCTAATAAACTTTGATGAGCCTGGTTGAAGTCCTTGGCCTGGACAGCTGATGGAGACCCAGTGCCCACTGGGTAATGAATGTATTTCAGGGCGTTAGCTGTTCCTTTCCTTGCTGTTGGCTAGGGTTGCTTTCCTTGGCCAGGACAGTGTGGGGTAGGAAGGGACGGGATACATCGAGGCAATGATCAAGCAATGTGGAAGGAAGGAGGGATTTGGGATGGGGGACCTTAGCTGGGAGAAGCTCCCTCGGGATTAGAAGAGGTAACCATTTCTGCTTTCCCGTCAGCACATGGTATCATTCTCTATAATGGGGAGGTTGATTGGAACCTTCAGCGTCTTCTGCCTGAATCCCAGCCAGGAGATCAGTTCAGGAGCACTGGAGGCACTGTATTATTTGTTCACCATCCTTGTGCTTCAGAGAAGTAAGTGACCTGCGCCTGGGAGGCCTCTCGCAGCTGGATCCACTGAGTCAGTGGATGCTTGCACTGTTTCAGACATACGCCTCCTCCCCCCCGCCCCCCCTCCCCGCCCCGCTCCGAAAGTTGGTCCTTCTAGCAGGGCCATCTGAGAGGGGACATGATGCAGGGAGACCGGGTGATCAACTGATCAAATCTAGAAATTTTACTTGGGTAAATGCCATCCCCATCTCTGATAATATGTCCTTTTCGATGATGTTCTTGTGAGGGGGCATCTAAGCTTGTAGCCACTTATAGGGGTCCACTTGGTTCTTCAATATTTCCTGGATGTCCCATCCCGACTATATTCGTAACACTAGGGAAGTAAGCATATTTTCTTGGGGAACAAATGTGGGGATTTTTGACCAAGCCCTTCTGCTTCAAACAGTCATGGTCACAGAGGCACCCAGGGCATTTGGAAACCCCACCCCCGCCCCCACCCCCCACAAAGGCAGTTTCAAGACCTTGGCTTCTTGTGGTTCAGTGGGGTACAATCTGCTAAGCACACAGGAATGACTCAAAGTTCACATTTTGTCATAGTACAGCAACAGGGGCCAGCTTGAGTCCCAGCCCACACCCTCCCTTCACCTTTTATTTGAATGCTAGGGAATTCCCTCTATTCTTTGGGGCCAATGCTGTGTAATCCATTTGTCTCTATTGCTCTCAGAGAAGAGGTGGGAGTGTGGGTTCCTTTTCCTCTGATAAGGTCTAGCCCCTTACTTGCTGTTTTTGGATCGGAGGTATCAGACCGAATACAGAGACCATCCTGAAGGACTTGCAGAAGCATTTCCGTGGACATTGGATGGCCAACATGCAGAATCTCACACTGGTAACCCAGATGCCCACTGTACACGGGATGCCCAGAGTGGGAGGGTTAGTGGGGGAGAGAGGAGGCTGGGCAGTAGATTGTAGGAGTAACAATCCCACAAACAGGCGTTTACAAAGTCCAAGTTCTCAGGATAGGTGTCTAATTCTCCTAGTGACACTTGAGCTGTGTAAAGTTAGAGGGCACTAAGGTGGTTTTAGAAAGAAGTGCTGATGTCTCCAAGCTCAGCCAACCCAGATCACCTCAGCCAGATATCCAGGATTCGTCCTTTGTTCCTTCCTTTCCATCCCTCTCCACATCCAAAGCCACACCACACTTAACTGCTCTGCCTCCTCTTGCCTAGTCATTACAGCAGCCTCTTCCTAAATGCTCCATTTCAGCCATCTTTCTGCTGTACCTTTTCTATGTGCAGCCAGAAAAACATTTCTAAAACACAAACCTCATAACATTCCCTTCAGACGTCATGCAAACTCTCCGCTGTCTTTCTCTACGGTCTGAACCTCCTCAGTTGGTCTACCAGGACCTTCAGGGTCTGGTTCTTGCCATACCTGCCCCTGCCTTGACCTTATTCAGTCTCCTCTTCCTGCTGGCCCCCCATCTTCAGTGCAGGACACGTAGTCACATTTCCCACTCCCCACCTCACACATTCTACCTCATGGATGGAACTTAGTCCCTTTTTCCTTGGGACTAGACTCCAGGAAGCCTTTTAGTTTTCCCAGCTAGTTTCAGCCTCAGCCATTCTTAGCATTTCCCCCCACACCATCTTCCATACTTCCCAATCCGGGTTAATGGTGAGGTCCCAGAGGGCAAAGGTACCAAGTGTTGTCTTATTCACACTCCCCCTAGATTCCAGCAATAGAACCACTATAGAGTTGGCACCAATGTTGCTTGACCCCAATGAGCATCACATTTGCACATTCCTATGTGGGGCATGTCTGGCTTTCTCCTTGCTTTGGAATGCTGTAAAGCCACTAGGCACAGAACATGTTTCCAATGGCCTCACCTAATTGCATTTCAAGTTTAGAAATGAAAAGGCGTTGGGTATCATCCTCTGTGTCACATTGTCTGGACTATTGCTCCTTCTCGGGGACATCAGAGTTGGTGGCACTTTGGAGTTGACCTCAAATCACAGATGTTTCCCAGGCTGCCTCCTAACTGAGACCTGTCTGATGGGTCTCTGTGGATGCCCGATGTTTGGGGGCCGTCTTCAAGGGGGATGCTGGGATGGAGAGTTCTACTTTTCTTTCAGTTCTTCAGGAAGTACCTGACCCCTGAAGAGAGAGCCGATGTGATCATAGTGGCCATGGAGGCCATGACCGGTGGTGACTTAAATAATGCCTTGGCAGCCACCAAGATGTTAAAGGTGATTCTGAAGTGCCCTGTTACGGAAGTTGCCAAGGTAGGCGTTGGAGGACATACGGCTTTAGAACCTCTCTATTCTGTTTGGGGGTCTTGTTCTATTTCCTATCAACTTGAGCTGAAGGAATCCCAAGTCCCTTAATTCTGGAGAGAAAAGCCTATATGGCAAGTTGTTTTTGCAATAGTGCAGAAGGTTATTTCTGTGGGAAAAAATGAAGTAGTGATGACCAGGCTCCCGTCTCTATTAAGAAGGCAAGAATTGTGTCAAAGGTAGAGTGGAAGGGTACCACTGGCTCCCAGGACCTTGGTCATCCTTCCCGTTTCCAGACATTGTGTATATATTTTGTTTGTAGCTGCTCCTTCACTTATGTGGGAGAACGCATGGCCAAGAACACTGGTAGGCAGAGGTATACATATTAGTGACCAACCAAATGCCTGACAGAAACAACTTTAGGAAGGGAAGGTTTGTTCTGGTTCACAGCTTCAGAGGGTTTCAGTCTACCATGACAGGGAAGACATGACAGAAAATCTCTGTACATGGCAGCAGGAGTGTGTGGAGGAGCCTGTCCCCATGGCAGTAGACTAGGAAGCAAGGCAGGGTGCTGGAACCAGGGGCCAGGCTGTTGCCTTCAGAAGCTTGCCTCTAGTGACAGATTTTCACTAGCTAGGTCCCCCTAATCCACAGCCTCCCAAAATAGTGCTGCCAGCTGAGGAACAAGTGTTCAAAGTGTGAACCTGTAGAGGATTTCCGACTCATACATCAACAACATAGATATACTCAGGTATGCCTTGACTGAATGGCAGATAGTCTAATAAACTGAAATACTGGAAGCTGAGAACACACCTAGCCCACCAAACAGCCTGGCTTAGCAGCACACTGTCTCCTCTTGTCATCTGGTGACTAACAAAATTGCAGCTCACTGCTACCACCCAACAACGAATGTTGTTCCACTTATTACTCTCCCCAGAGAAGATGGAACTTCAAAGTATTGTTTTTAAGGAATATGTGTTGCACCAGCCTTTTTCTTTTGAGCCAGCTCCCAAATCATGACATGGAGACTTCTTATTAGTTATGAATGCTCGGCCTTATCTTATGCTTTTCCCACTAGCTCTTATAACTTTACCTGTTTCTCTTCATCTACCTTTTGCCATAGGTCTCTTTTGCCTTTCTTTCCATATGTCCTACTCTGTGTCTGCTGCCTGGCGGCTGCCTGGCTAGCCCTGGGCATCTATCTCTCTTTCTTCCTGGTTCTTTCCTTTCTTCTTCCTCATGCCAAGAATTCTCCTCCTACTTATTCTCTCTGCCTGCCAGCTCCCCAATTCCTCTCCTGCCTAGTCATTAGCCATTCAGCTTTTTATTAAACCAATCAGGTGCTTTACGCAGGCAAGGTGAAACAGCAACCCATCTTTTTTTTTAATAAACAAATGCAGCAAAAGCAAATGCAACACATATTTACATTGTCAGCAAAGGCAGCATAAACAAATGTAACACAACTGTACATTGTTAACAACGTCAGCATAAACAAATGTAACATATCTTTACCTAGCTAAAATAATATTCCACAGCAATATATTGTTTTCAAGCCATCACAAAGTTGGAAAGTTACAATAGCAGGAGCTAAACACATAGCCAGCCCTTTGTGGCATCTGATCATGTTCCTCAAAGCAGACCACTGATGGGCCTTTAGAGATGAAGGGGCCTCTGGGGCCAGCTACTCAGCCTGGTGTTCAGATTGTACTCTAGTGAACCTGGTGACAGTCAGACTCTGCTGTAAGCAACATGGCTGTTGTATAATCAAATGTGAACAATGAGTCTTAAAGCTATGCAAGGGAGAGAGGGTAAAGACACTTGTCATCCTATCTTATAAACAATCCTAAAAATGGAATTCCATATTTGCCCCTGGCTTGTGTTCAATTCTTGGCATCCTGCAAAGAAGCAGCTCTCCATCTTTTGTCATTTTTCTCCCGTTACACCCAGTTATTGTCTCCTTGGTTCATGGCATAAACCAGTGATGAGAATATACCATGTTATACCCAAACTTCAACCTAGACAGTTTTTTTTTCTTTAAACATAGCTTTTTATTTGCAAACTGCTTACTTAAAAAGAATTAAGAGCAGACACACATACACACACACGCACAGCTAATAATAAAATAATGAGGAAAGGCCCAAAGAGGCCAAAAGTCATGAAGATTGAAGTTTCTGGACTTCTTGCATGACAGGTAATGTATGAACCCAGTGGTTCTCAACCTTCCTAATACTGCGACCCTTTAACACGTCGTGTTCCTCATGTTGTGGTGACCCCAGCTATAACATTATTTTCATTGCTACTTCATAACTGTGATTTTGCTGCTGTTACAAATAGTATTGTAAATATCCTGTTACGCAAGATATTGGATATGTGACCCCTGTGAAAGGGTCATTCAACCACCAAAGGGGTCACAACCCACAGGTTGAGAAGTGTTGTTCTAGCCAAAGCAGATGTCGTAACTTAGATGCTGAGGAAGATAAAATTATTTCTCTTGTTTTCTAAGTGAGGACACAACACACAGAGAAGATGAAAATTGTCCTCTAAGTCACAAAGGTGACTTCAGAGGTGACATTCAAATCCAAGTGGTATGGTGACTCCAGGTTCCATGCCATCCAACATGAAGCAGCCTCTACCAGTAAACAGAAGAACTAGCCATTCCCTCCGGCCACAGGGCTCTTTTGATGCAACAACCATATACCCTGTTTTCCATTTCCCAAGTCATTCTTCATGCCACGTGTTCCAGACATGTTATGGCCCTCCATGGCTGCTTTCTCTCTGCCCTTCTGAAGGGCTGGAGGCCACAGGCTCACAGTCCTCTGGGAGTGCCTGGCCAGGGCAGAGTACAGCAGGATAGAGCTGTGCTTGGTCCTGACACTATATTGTTTGCAGCCCACACTTTAAATGGTGACTTCCGCTCAGCTAGTGTTGCTGTCCAAAATAAAATAAAACAAACAACTCTCCCTCCCTGTTCTTTCAGGTGTCAGAAATCCTCCAGTTAATTTACTACCACGTAGACAGAGTCACTGACAAAAATGTCCTGAGTACCCTAAAGAAGACCTTCCAATTGCTGGTCCAGTCTCAACCGGAAGAAGTGATCTTGACACTGTTCAAGATACAGGACCAGTCACAAAGGTTATCTGTCCCATCAGCTACAAATTTACAGGCCGCTAGTTGTCCTTTTAAGAGCATCTCTCTCTCTCTCTCTCTCTCTCTCTCTCTCTCTCTCTCTCTCTCTCTCTGTGTGTGTGTGTGTGTGTGTGTGTGTGTGTGTGTGCGTACATGTTCAAGAGTGTCTGCATGTGTGTGCAGATTTGTACACGTGTGTGGAGACTGAGATGTCAGGTGTCTTTCCTTATCTACATTTCACCTTTCAGTGACAAGGTTTCTTACTGAACTTGGAACTCACCAGTTCAGCCCCAGGGACTTGGCTCTCTGCCTCTCCAGTTCTCCTGCATGCCACTTTATGTAGATATTGGAGCTCCAAATGCATCTCCCCAGCCCCTAGTTTATTCTTAAAATGTATTCAATAGTGAATACTTTCGTATTTGTTTGGAGCAGAGTGATTCTATCTGCCTTACTGCAGAAAATCTTGGAAGCATGTAAAATTCAGAAAAGGCAAAGCAAAAAAAAAAAATGTGTTAAATTTCAGCCAATAGCACCTTCTGTCATCATTTGAGTATAATTCACCTTCTGAAAGCATTTAAAAAAAAACATTATAGCCGGGTGTTAGTGGTGCATGCCTTTAACCCCAGCACTCAGGAGGCAGAGGCAGGTGGATTCTGTGAGTTCAAGGCCAGCCCAATCTACAGAGCAAGTTCCAGGACAGCCAGAGCTGTTACACAGAGAAACTCTGTCTTGAAAAAAACAAACCCCAAACTGTATATAATGTATGTATGCTATATGCTATATATGTGTTATATTGTATATAATATATGTATTTATCATTTGAGGATAATTTATGTTTTGTCTACCTTCTGAAAGCAGTGTTTTAAAAAACAACATATATAATACACATATGCTATATGTTGTATATCATGTGTTATATTGTATATATGTTGTATATATGTATTCATTATATATAATATATGTGTGGTTAAGCCCATACTATATTTACAAATTTGTGTGTTTTTTCATTATAGAATTTCCTAAGTTATAACCCTCTAATAAGTAAAATTTTAATGGCTTCTTGATCTTATATTGTAAGGCTATACTATATTATAATTTTCTTTTTTAAATAAAAGTTAAAGTTGGTGGCACAAGCCTTTAATCCCAGCACTTGGGAGGCAGGGGCAGAGGCAGAGGCAGGCAGATCTCTGTGAGTTCGAGGCCAGCCTGATCTACAGAGGGGGTTCCAGGACAGCCAGGCCTACACAAAGAAACCCTGTCTCTAAAACAAAAAAAAAGTTAATATATGTGTAACAAATTCACCTTTTTAACATATAGTTATATGAATTCTCTGAAAGTATGATCACAATAACCATCACCACAACCATGATGGCATGTCCATGACCACCCCTCCCCAATTTCCTGTGCTGTCTTTCTAGGACCTGCCCCTTCCTGTACGCCCCTCTGCTGCTGGCAGTCACTAGTTTGTCTGCTGTCCCCATCATTTTGCCTTTTCTAGAGTGTCCTGTGTCTACAACCATATAGTATGTGTATGGCTTAGCAGGTAAAGGTACTGACTCCCACCAAGTCTGATGACCCCCGTTCAAACCCTGGGACCCACATGGTATAAGGAAAAATAGATTCCCACAAGTTGTCTTTTTTTAATTTAATTTTTTCGTATGGTGTTTTTGATTACATGCATGTCTGGGCAACTTGTGCATGCCTGGTACCAGCACAGGCCAGAAGAAGGTGTTGGGTTCCCTGGAACTGGAGTTCAGATGGTTGTGAGTTGCCATGTGGGTGCTGGGGATGGAAGCCAGATATTCTGGAAGAGCAACCAGTGCTGAATTGCCTCTGCAGCACAGCAAATTGTCTTTTAAGCCCCCCCACACACACACATTTTAAGTTTTAGTTACATGTACATGTCTGTATGTGAGTTTGTGTACATGAGTATAATGACCATAGGAGCCAGAAGAGGGCATCAGATCCCTGAAACTGGATTGTAAGTGGTTGTGAAGCTGTCTTATGTGAGGGCTGGGAACTGAGCTTGGGTCCTCTTCTAGAGCAGTATGTGCCCTAAATCACTGAGCCATCTCTCCGACCCCCAACAAAATACAAAAAAATTAAGTTTTTAAAGGTAAAAAAGAAAGTTTCTTTATATTTGTAGTTTGTTCAGAGTGTTTATCACAAGTGGAGATTAAATTTAGTTAAATTTTTAATTGCATCTATTGAAGTGATTGTGTGATTTTCTTTTTAACCTGTTAATATAGGGAATTGTACCTTTCAGACTAAAGCCCATTAGTTCTTCTGTTCTTTTATTGTAACTAATATATCTAGAATAAGTTTCTTTTATATAGAATATAGTAATATCTTTGGGATATTTGGCTGTTGTTGTTTGTATTGTTTTTTGTTTTGTTTTGTAGTAGTGGGGATTGACCTGAAATCCTCAAGCGTGTTGGGTAAACACTTTACCACAAAACTAGGTCATGCATTTTTATCCAGTCTGAAAATCCATGCCTTTTAATTTGTATATTTGGACCATTTTCAATTAAAGTAATTAATGGTTTATTTAGATTTATGTATCATTTTATGATTTGTTTTCTGTCTGTCTCTCTGCTTAGAGTCTTCTTTTCTGCATCTTTTTTAATTATTTGAATTCTTTCATGTCTTCCATTTTTCTTTACCTGTACTACCATTTTTCTTTACCTATACATGCCTTCCGTTTTTTCCTTACCAATATTAGATTAGATCTTACCTTTAGCTTATTAGTCAATTAAGAATTTATATGACCACACTGAAATTTACTAATAACTAATATCTACAACTTAAGGATAAGGAAGATCCAACAGCTTCCTTTTGCCTCCTTGCTTCACACGATAGCTGCCACTCACCTCACATTTACATATACTGAAAAACTTGACAAAAGTTATTGTTTTACTTTTCAGCAGTCATGTATATTTTTAAACTAAGTGGAGAAAATGACCCATTACAGTTACTCAAGTATTTGCTATTTCTGTTGCTTTTTATTATTGAAGTTCCTACTTCCCTATAATAAATTTTCTCCTCAGCTAAGAACTTTTTATTAAAATTCACTGAGAGCATATCTTTTGGTAACAACTTCCCTTAGTTTTCTTTCATATGAGACTCTTTAATATTTTACCTTTATCTTAAAAGATTATTCCCACTGAATACAGAATTCTGGGCTGGCAGTTCTGCCCTTCCCCACACAGCTTCCTTTGTCTCAGGGTTCTTTGAGTCTTATTCTCTCTATGTGAGCACTTGGGGGTGACAGTGGGGTTTGTGTTGGCTTGCACACACAACTGGAGGAATACTTCACTTGCTGCCTCTGAAACATCCCTTCCCCGATTTTTTAAGCTGTCTTTGTTGATACATAGCACAGTTATCAGGGGGATAAACTGGAAAAAAAAAAAAAAAGAGGGCCAGAGAACAACAAGAGCAAAAACAGGGGGGCACTAGGCTGTGGTTCAGAGGTGGAGACTTACAGGGTTTGTACAAGGCCCTGGCAGCTGATCCCCAGCACCACAGACATAAGTTAAAACAATAAAACAAGCCCTCAACAACAGTAGAGATGCCTTCCTTAACCTACCCATCAAGTCACATCTTTGTGTTCCAGCCAGACAGCTTCCACTCTGCAGCTATGCCGGAGTCACCCAGACAGGGTTTGGAAAGAACAAAGAACAAAGACCTACTCACACCGTCTGACTCACAGGGTTCCATTTTCCCACTGCTCTGGGGAGACAGAATTTCACCCAGAGGTTCTGTTGCCTGTGTCTGGTGCACAGTTTTGCTCTGGGGTCATGTGTAAGTCAGAGTTGGCAGATAAAGGAGAAAAAAACCTAAATCTGGAATGCTCACTCAATAGGCTAGTTTTCTGCATTTTGGCTTCTGTCTCCAAACTGCCTGTTTTTATTAGTCTTTCGGGATCTAATCCAATTCAAGTTTTGTAAATTAGATTAAGATAGTTGATAGTATTATTCAAGGCTTCTGTGTCTTCATTGATCTCTGTGTATCTGTCAATCATTGACAAAGGGGTGACGAAAGCCTTTTGTGTTTTCAAGTATTTGTAGTTCTAAACAGTGGCAGAGCTAGGCTACGGTGGGCCTGTTCTCAGACAACAGAAACTAAAATTGCTTATTATTAATTTCTAGTAAGTGTTCTTATCATGGTAAGGAAGCTTCTATTTTAGATTGCTAATTACAACAAACAACCAAAAAAAAATTAACCTTTAAATTTCACGAAATATCCAATGACATACCAGTATAGATCTTCAACAATTTAGTGTTCAAGTGTTAGATATTTTGATCAATTTCTTCTTTTTAAATAATTATTGGGGAATATGATCTTAAAACCTTTCTTTTAGATTTAGATTTTTAACACATATGGACTAGTAAGATATGGATGTCAGTTTTGTTGTATGTTGAGTGGATATTTGAAATAAAGTGTGTTTTCTCTGCATGCAAGATTATTATACAAGACTGGTAAAAATGTGTTAATAAATCCTCTACATGTGAATGTATTTATATTTATTTAATCTGTTAAATTATTTATATTTTTTTGCTGGGTTTCATCCAGTTTGTTAGATGTATTGGATCCTTAGATTGTTTATAATATTTCATTATTTGATTGTCCCATACTTTATCTTACCTATTCTTTTGCTAACAGCTATTTGTCATCAGTGTTTTTGCTGTTATTAAGGTCCCCTTGTAACATCCTTATGCTCACACCATGCTTAGATTTTTTGGGCTTGGGGGTGCCTTGCGTTCTCTGCATCCCAGGCTTTCCTTGTGAAATAGCTTTTCTTCTCCTTCAGTCTGTCCTTTAGTTTATCCTCTAGTAAGGGTCTGCCCATCCATTTGTTCATTCAAGAAGCTTTCCTTAAACAAGAGACTTTCTGTGACGCTTGTATGTTGATGTTTTTGTTGTTGGCTAACCTTGGAAGGTTATCCACTGGTGCTGTTAGGAAGTAGCGGTCAGTCTAACTGCCATCCATCAGTGAGTGGCCGTTCTTTACTTTGCCTTCGTCCCTAGAGCACATGTTGTGCCATGTTGCCAGCAGAGAACTTCTCTTTTTGAAAAATATTTTTGTTTAGTGTGTGAGCATGTGTGTATGTGTGAGTGTGTGTGCGTGGTGTGCATGTTTGTGTGTGGTGTGTGGTGTGTGTAGGCCAGAGGATAACTTGCAGGATTGCAGGAGTTGGTGTTCACCTTTCACATTTGGGTCGTAGGGATAGAAATAGCTTTGTCAGGTTTGGTGATTAAGGATAGCCATGAACTCCTGATCTTCCTGCCTCCAACACATCCCAAGTGCTGGTATTATGGGTGTTATGGGTACATGAACAACCACACCAAATTAGTAGCAATAGGGACTGACCTAGGATGCTGTATACTAGGCAAGCATGCAACCAACTGAGCTGTCTCTGCAGCCCCAGATGCAGTGTTAGTGAGAGTAAGGAGAACTTAGCTATGGCCACAAGATAAGGACTTGATCTGATGCTCTCAAGGGCACTGGACAACCTTCAGTCTTTGATGTTTCCAGGCCCACAGGTTAAGTGAACATTTTCCTATTTGCCTATCTACAATGTAACCTAGAACAAGGAAGTCTGAAGGTGATGAAACAGTGAAAAGAATTAAGAGACATGCAGGATTGGATGAAAGCAGGGAGCTAGACCTGGGCTAAGGAGCTGAGAGCCCTTCTTCAGGGAAGCCTTGAGGAACAGTGAAAAATGTGTTGCCTATAACTGCTGGTGGCTTCTGACTCCACAGAGGGGCGCACAAGTCCTGGGAAATCTTGGCTTCCTTTCCGAAAGGCTACCAAGTGCTCATGGAGTATCTGCTACAGAGGCTGATTTCACCCCAGACACCCAAGGACCAGGAGGCCGGCTACGCAACAAAGTTCTCAACACTGATTGTATGGAGGGGCTGGAGGCTGGGAGGGGATCACACTGGGATTTCTGCTGGACTGGCTTAGCCTCTATGAACTAGTACCATTTAGGGGCCCACGTGTAGTTGGGCATTCTAGTGGCAGAGTCTCCAGGTTGGGCTAGAAGGATGATTTCCAGTCAATTGACTTGCCTAGAACCAAAGAACCAGATTCTGGTTTTGAGTATGGGGGTACAGTGAGGTGAGACAAACACCCCAGGCCTGGTGAATGCTTAAGGACTCTGAGAGGCTAAAGCAAGACCCATAGTTACAAGAGCACATAAAGGCATTCCAGAAGCAGCCTGGCGTAACTATGCCCAGTCTTCACTTGCTGGTAACATCAATGACCGCACTGGGCTGGCCTATCTGGGTGATAGGAACTGTAAGTGACAATAATGATGATGACATCCTGCTCTCCTCACTCCAGGTCACCAGGGCCATCTATGAGCTGCTGCTGATATCCAGCCAGCGGTCAGAGGTGCAAACCTTCTTTGCCTCTGTGTTTGTGGCACTACTTTTCCAAATCTCTTTCCTGGTGACTAGCGGGAGCACTGTGACCCAGGACGAGCTGCGTGAAATAGAATATGTGGACCCTGTGAGGTACCTTGGGTTCTGGGCCCATGTGCTACGGACTATGACCTGTATATCAGCATCTTGGCACCTCAGACTTGGTCTGGTCTTATCCTCCACACTTAACTTTATTACTCACATATAGGCTCTCTTTAAAGTGGCTTCCCCCGGTTTCTGTTCTAGGATAAAGTCAAAACAAGACTGCTGTGCCACAGACCTAGCATCCATTTCCCCAGCCTCTGCAGGCTTCCCGTGCCACCTGGGAGACCCCCACAGCCCTTGTCTGTAAACAGTCCACGGCCAGGTTCATAATTCACAGGATGGGTGAGAATCCCACATGGGGTCAGGAGGTCAAGGGCATGGCTGACAGTGACTCCCTGCCTCTGGCTCCATCCGCAGTTCTTCTGTAGAGGCCTTGAAGACCTTACTGCGAAGCTCAGGGTACATGGACCACATGTCTCACATTCAGACACTTGGGACCTGGGAACTGCTTGTCAACCTTGAAACGCACTATGATGGAGTTGCTCTGCTGGCCAAGTAAGCTGCATCCAGTCCCTGCATGGAGGACCTTCTGTGCTTTTGGTCCTCTCCTGTAGTTCAGAAGAGGGTCTTTTTCTGAGCACCCTAATGTTATCTCAGGTCCCTGGTTGTCAAGAAGTGTTGGCACAATCGTCCTATCTTCAGCTTCCTCATCAAGACCTTGGAGGACCCAAACTGTGTCCATTACTTCACAGCCCTGGTGTTCCTGACAGAGGTGACTGGAGAAGGGTGGGCAGAAGGTGGTGGGGACAGCTTCCTGGGAAGCAAGTGGACCTCAAGAAGGCTCCTGGGGAAGAGAAGTGTTTACCCATGCCCATGGATGGGCTGGGGAACGTGGGTAAGGTTTCTTTGAGTCATAGGCCTTTACCCTCCTCAAATCTCAAGGCTTTGACTCTGCCCTGACCTTGTGGTGCACTAGTTTTCTCTCTTGCAGTTACTTTACCTTTGACCAGCCACCCTGCTTCACTCTATAATTTAGACAGGGAAAAATTGTGTAGAAAATTTATAAATATATATATATATATGTATATATATATATATATTATAAAACCATTCATCTTTACAGCACCTAAAGAGAGCCACTTTCATGCCTTTGCTTGGATGAAGATGTGTGTGTGTGTGTGTGTGTGTGTGTATGAGTGTGAGAGTGTGTGAGTGTGTATGAGTGTGTGAATGTGTATAAATATGTGGGTGTATGAGAGTGTTTGTGAGTGTGTATCAGTGTGAGTGTGTATGGGTGTGTGAGTGTGTGTGAGTGTGTATGAATATGGGAGTGTATAAGAGTATGTGTATGAGTGTGTGAGTGTGTATGAATGTCTGAATGTGTGTGTATGTATAAGGTTAAATTATTCTCTAATATTCTATGTCCTGTTCTTTTCATTGCGTTTTTGTTTGTTTGTTTATTTTATTTTATTTATTTATTATGTATACAACATTCTGCTTCCATGTATATCTGCACACCAGAAGAGGGCACCAGATCTCATTATAAATGGTTGTGAGCCACCATGTGGTTGCTGGGAATTGAACTCAGGACCTCTGGAAGAGCAGTTGGTGCTCTTAACCTCTGAGCCATCTCTCCAGCCCCCTTTAGGTTGTTTTTAAATTTACTTTTTAGTTGGTATACAAGGAAATGAGTTCCACTGTGATATTTTCATACATATACAACATTACAATTTTGTTCTTACTCACCCCTCCACTGCCTCCCTACTCTCCCACCCCACCCCCTTTTTGAGACAGATTCTCACTATGTAGCCCCGGCTGACCTGGAACTTTCTATGTAGATCAGGCTAGCTTCAAACTCACAGAGATCCACTTGCTTCTGTGCACACACATGCATGTGGACAGAGAACAACATGCACGAGTCAGTTCTGTCTTTCCACCAGGTGGGTCCCAGGGATCGAACTCAGGTCTTAGACTTGACAGCAAGTGCCTTTACCCACTGAACCATCTCACTAACACCAACCTACCTAATTAAAAAGAAATAAGAAAGGAAGAAGTAGATTACTTTTGAATACAAGCAGAAGATAATACAATAGCCACAATACCAGGACACAAACAGTGATCTTCATTCTAAAATGCTAGCAGACACTTGTTAAGTATGTTAAGGATTCTCTTGGAGGATATAGAGGTCTGATTAGCTGGGGGTGCATTCATGCAGCGGGTCTCAGGCCTTGGTGTAATCAAATCACTGAGGATGCTGTTTAAAAGGCAGACTCTTGTGTCCTTACCCCAGAAGCCTGAGCCAGTTGACCTGGAATAAGCCTTCGTCTTCTAAAAGCACTCTGCTGGCTGCTGTGGTCAGGTGCTCCTTGGGCTTAGCTTTGAGAAACAGCATAGGAGACTAGCCTACATGCAGGAGGGCCACTTTTCTAGAGGAGCAGTTTTGAACCCTTGATGCATACTAGAAGCCTGTAGGGCGGCAGTTTTCAACAAGGGTTGAATATCAAATATCCTGCATATCAGATGTTCATATTATGATTTATAACAGTAGCAAAGTTATGAAGTAGCAAAGAAATAACATTATGGTTGGGGGTCAGCACAGCATGAGGAACTTATTAAAGGGTTGCAGCATTAGGAAGGTGGAGAACCACTGCTCTAGGAGATGCTAAGTTTCACACCACTTTTGTTCTTCTACTGGGTGCCTAGTTCTTCAGAATTGCTCTGGGTGGGGTGCAGGAACTAGTGTGCTCTAAGCTCTGGAGTTTACAACTGTGATCTAGGCACAGCTGGTACTGGGGAACACTCTAGAAGGTCCTGCAAATGCCGATAGCCTGCTGAAAAGAGTAGACACCCACATAAGCAGTTGCTTAGCGGCCACTCTTATTGAAGTTTCAGGCTGGAGTGGAGTAGGCATGTGTAGATTAGGGCATTCAGGTAGAGAGATGGGTGAAACTCATTTTCAGCAATGGGAGGAGGAGCTCTGACAGTTTTAAAGTGGGGAACCAATGGGGTTTAGGTACCAGCTAAGAAAGTGGGTCCAGACCTGAAGGTGAGAGACCATGGCTGTGAACACTTGGGAACAATTTACAGTCCCTTAAAACTCCTTATTCAGGGCTGGAGAAATGACTCAGAAGTTAAGAGCACTGGGTGCTCTTCCAGAGGACCTGGGCTCAATTCCCAGCTGCATGGCAGCTCACACCTGACTGTAACTCCAGTTCAAGAAGACCTGACACTCTCACATAGACATACATACATGCAGGCAAAACACCAATGCACATAAAATAAAACAAAGCCTCCTTTCTCACCATTCCCGCCATCCACAGGCAGTCACAGAGAATTTAAAATAGACAGGGCTGTGCAGTTTAAACCAGGGTACTTAACAAACTGAGCCCAAGCACTTCAATTCTCACTTTGTAAAAGACAAAACTCAGGCTCATAGAATTTAAGAAATTTGCTCAGCTAGTGAGTAAATTATGGTAGATCTGCCTTAGTGGCCTGACAAGAACAGGAAGACATATTTACCTTAAGGACAGACACACAGTCACACACTCAGAGACATGGACACATATGTACACACACAGACATACACATGCACATACATACAGACATGTGCACATATACACAGATACACATGAACACACACGGACATAGGCATGTACATTCACCAAGAGTGTACGCACACACATGCACAAAGACACAGACACATGTGTGCACACAGACATAGGCACACACATGCACATACACAGAACACATATATATAGACACACACATGCATACAACACAGAGATGTATACATACACACACACACACACACACACACACACTTGTCAGTCCTCTGGGAATCCTTTCCTTTTGAATGGCACACACACTCCTCTGTCCACTGGGAACCCCTTCCTATTATCCTATCGAATTGTTTTCTAGTCTAAAGACTTAGGCTTTATGAGGTTCTCTTTATCTTCAAGTCTAGTTCAACCAAGTTCTGGCTCCTTTGTAAACTCCCATTCATGGTGCTTTGTAGCTGCTTTCAACCTGTGGCTCGCTGCTCTTTCCTTGAAATATTCTCCAGGCAATTCAAAGCCATGTCTTTAAAGGCTCCCCAGTGCTAGGATCTGTGATGGCTGTAAGCGTTTCTCATTGCTGTCTCCCATCATCCCTTCTCAAAGATGCCCAAGGAAGACTTGCAAAAAAGATGAATGAAAGGATGTGAACTTGTCCTTTAAGCTCTGACTAAGGCTCTAAGAACGTTATTTTACTAACAAGTCAAAAATCTAGATTCAGTTGCTCCCTTGCCTACCTTTCTGTCATTCTTGGTCTCCTTTTGCCAGCTGCTCCACTGTCCAGATGTGGCAGGTGCTGTGGATGAAGTCTCCACCAAGATTCTGGTAGAATGGTTCAGGCATAAGGAGTCAACCACTGAGCATTTATTCCTGCAGATCACAGAAATCTTCACAAAGCACAAAAACACGGTGAAAATGGGATAAGGGCCAAGGACATGGCACCCAGAGAAGGAACAGGTGGACCTGGAGAGCTAGTGTTCCCAGACACATCAGTCTGGATGTGACACACTCTTGGAATTAGAGTATGGGTCCTCTTGAGGCCAGTTGTGCAAGCACAGAACCAGGTGGGCTGGAGCTGTTCATGCTTCCTCCCATCCAGGAACGGTCCTGGAGGAAGTTGCCCTGTAAGTCACTTCAGAGAACAGGCCCAGCCAATCCCAGGATCCCAGATGTTCCATCCAGGTCTCTGGAGATGGGCATCATCGGGAGTGAGGGAAACAATGAGAGGAATTTATGGTGCAGTAGGCAGAACATCTCTGTCTTCTCACCTCTGCCCATGGAGAGCAGAAAGTTCCTGGCCAGGGACCCTTTTGACAGTCTAGTTTGACCGCCATCCAGCGTTGGGGCCATTCCTACTTCCAGAGTGAAAAATCAGGAGAGCTTGTGCCCACTGGTCTATGTGAGGGGTGGGATTGATGGGAGATGTCAGTGGGGACAGTCTCCTGACTCTGCTTCTGAGCGGCTGTCACTCTGTAGATGAGGCACTTCCACATCCTGCAGCCGTACTTGCTGAGCTGCTGCTACTCCTGCAGCTGCGAGCTGGTGATGAAGACCTTCCTTATGCTACAGCGCATCGTCAAGGACCTTAGCTGGCATCATGCCTCTTCCTTCCTCACTGAGCTGGCCTTTACTCTGGCACACTTCTTTGAGGAGGTAAAGCCCCGGGAGGGATGGAGAAGTTGCTCTCTTCCCCTAAGAGGGCTGTGGGATAATGGAGAAGGGTGGCTCGGTCTTACAAAGCCCTTTCCTTGACCCCAACTTCTTTGGCTCCCTAAAGTCCTTGGGAGACTGACTGCTTCTGCACCCTTGTTTTGTAATAGTCAAAAGAGGGCAGATGAGAGCAGCACAGGCGAGCTGTGTTGTTGAATAAGGAGATAGATGGGGGATGTGCACGGGAACGTGGTGACCTGGATGACCGGTGCAGGTGCAGGGGTGTCAGTGTCTTCCTGAGAGGGTCTCCTCTTCTCCAGGAGTCAGAGCAGCTGCGCCTGATAGCCTTCGAGATCTACGGGACCATCCTAGCTAAAGTCTCAAGGATGACCCTTGTCTTTCCCTTGAGGCACCAGATCCTCAGCTTGCTGATCCTCCTTGTGGCACACCTGAAGGATGTAAACACCGACGTGGTGGAGGTGAGAAGCCGGACCCTGGAGCCTGGCATTCAGTTCTCAGTGGATGTTAATGCAGAACATGGTAAGCCCTTGGACAGGGCTGTGGCAGGGTTGTGTAACACTGAGAGGGGCCACTAGACTTTTGAATTGGAGAGGTTCGGTGAGTAGAGGTGACTGGCTGTTGGGCTGACTCTCCTCCAGCTCCAGTTTGACCCAATAGAAGTTCACTGGCACACAAACTCTGATGCAGGAAGTCTCATGGTGGCACTAGCTCCTCTTCCTCTTGTGAACTTTCTACAGACTGTTTTTTGCCCTTGTCTTACCAATGGCTGGAGTGGGAGAGCTCCTGGTATGGGTTGTATGCCGGGCAGAGCAGAGAGGCCTAGACTATGACAGGCCAAGCCCTGAGCCCAGAAAACCAGAAGCATGTACCACAGTAGATACTCAGAAACTACTGACTGGATTTGTAACAGAAGACCACTTAGATACATCCAAGGATGCTGCTGAGCACGTAACAGAAAGGGATGAACAAAGTGATATTCCTGACCAAGTCAACATTGATGTAGAGCAGAGACCACCCAGGTGGGGTGTCAAGACTTTGAGGAACCTGGGTGAGGTGGTATACTTCTGTGAACCCGAGGGTCTAAGGTGCAAATTCAAGGCTAGCCTGGGTTACATAGCAAAAGCCTGATATTTGTTTTCAGACAGACTGCTCTAGGGTTGGAAAGCCAATGACTGTGCTGTAGAGTCATGCTGCTGTGGGACTATCACAGCAACTGGAAAAAGCATTGGAACTGTCACTTCTTCTTCATGGGAAAAAAAGGGGTTGTCAGTAGATCCAGATGTCTAGACGGGCTCTCCATTTTTCCTAAACCTGGATCCTTGCAGGGTCAATCCACCAAGGTCAAATGGGCTGCCACCTGTCTCCCTCCTGGACCCTTCTGCATCTTTGTACAACCTTATTCCCATGATCCCTCATGCTGAGCTGCCTGTCTCCTCAGGTCTGTAGGGTCTGCCTCTGCAATGTAGCTACCATCCTGGGCTGGTCCAAATTCAAAGTGGCCTTCGCCAAGAATGACGCATTCACCATCCTCAGTGCCCTGGTAAGCCAGCAGCTGACTCATCATTCTGCCCTGTGCAAGGGAGTTGCCCCCCACCCCCATCCCCCCACCCCATCCCACTATCCCTCACCCCCGACAAGCCATCTCAGTTACTCTTCACCCTGTAGCCTGGGTTAGCAGCAACAGCACATCACTCACTGAACAGTGTATCTTCTTTGTGCTGGCCACTGAGTGGTGCTTTCTGCCAGCTTGGCACTTTCTGTCTGCCCTGGAGAGCTAGGTACATCACTTGGGAATTTCCGAGTCTTCGGGAAAGGGTAAAGGAGAGGAATGTGCTTATACAAAGGCAGGGCAGGCACTCTGTCCAGCTCCCACTTGAGTACAGGCTTGACCCCAGCAGAGAGGTCATCTTCATGGGGGAGGAATGGATGAGGGGTAATGCTTAGCCTATTGGTTCCTTTTCTATTAAACGCTGTGATTAAACGTCATGAAGACTTTATTTGAGCTTTCAGCTCCAGAGAGTCCATGATGGTGGAGAGAAGGCATGGTAGCAGGAGCAGGGATCCAAGGGCTCACATCTTGAACCACAAGCATGAAGCACAGAGAGCAAACTCAAAATGGCACAAGGCTTTAAACTCTCAAAGACTGTCCCCAGTGACACACTTCCAACAAGGCCACAACTCGTAAACCTCACCAACAATGTCATCAGTTGTGGACCTAATATTCAAATGCCTGAGACTACAGGGCACGAGTAAAGCTAGACACCAATAGAACCAAAGACTCCTCACTATGTCAAGGACTTTGTCATTCCTGGGACTTGGTCAGTCTAGGAAGGCTTCATGGAAGAAATAAGGTCCCAGAAACTGGGATACAAGAATTTACAGGAGGTTTTGAAGTTTTTGTTTTGTTTTGTTTAGCAGTTGGGAAAATTTCCATTGACCCTCCTATTTAGACTGTGTGAGAGGCAAGAAAATTGGCAGGGTACCACTTTAGTTGCGCCATCTAACGCTGCTTCTTCCAGTTGCAGCAGGAAAGGCACAAGGTGCTCTGGTTTTTGAAGCAGAGTGTGGCTCTCTTCAAGAGTCGGCAGGACCCCATCCGCCAGCTGGCTGTGTGGTTTACAGGTATGATGGCCCTCTGTCTTCTTGGAGCTACTGTCTCTCTCCTTGAAGTTGGGTAGGCCTGTGAGGTTCTAATTACAGGACCCATGGTAATTATAGAGTCCTTGGCAATGACCCCTATCTGCTCCCTTCTGCCACAGGGAGCCCCTGGTTGGGTAGGGATGACCTGTCTATAGTAGAATGGGCCAACTCTTAAGAGAAACCAAGACAGCATAGTTCCCAAAGGGTGGAGCATCGGGCTGTGTGTGGTCCCAGTGGTGGAAGTTCAGTAGCAGGTAGACACTACCTCCTGCCACCCTGTGGACAGGCATCTTTTGTGGCAGAGTTTATCTATATCTTCCTTCACCTGGCCCAATTACTTAAGAGTCCTTTGCAGAAATGGAAAAGTAGTCTAGCCCCAAGGCTGGTCACCAAGGTGGGAAAGACAGACAAAAGGACGGTGATGACTTTTTCTAGGAAGCTTATAGTTAGGATCCACGGGCTCCTTGTGAGACCACTGAGTGCCTGTGTGCCCCTGTAGGGCAGATCATCCGGGACCTTGACTGGGCTGAGCTAGAGGAAATGGAGGAGGAATATCTGGGTAAGTGGCCAGCCCATTGCTTACTGCTTGCATCTGTTAGGGGTACTGGCATCAGAGGGGTGGCTTGGAAACGAAGGCAGGAGTGTTCCAAAAGATCATCATCCAGGAGCACAAAGCTGCATCTCCAAGTCATGTAGGTCTGGGGTACTGGTCAGAGCTCCTCTGCTCCCCACACCCACTCACTCGCACTGCTGTTGAGGCTGTTTGTCTGCCAGGTTGGTCCCTTAAACTCTCCCTAGGAAAGAGCTACCTTCTCCCCAGAGGTACCACCATGTCCCCAGCCCAACCCCTCGGGAGCTTCATCCCTGCTCGTGTTACAGTGTGGGAACCTTTGTGTTCTCACTGTCCCTGAGCTATGTCGCCTGTACTCTCTTCTCTCCTATCCTTCCATACTGCATTCATAGCACAGACCCCTAGGTATGGCTCTGTCCTGGGCTGCAGTTCTCCTAGAGGATCAGAGGACTTCACAGAGAATGGAAGAAGAAGGCAGAGTTAGGGAGGGGCAAGTGGGAGGGCCAAAAGAACAGCCTGTCCTGTGTCTCCCTGAGCCAGGGGCAATTTGGGGATCTTGACCATCATGGACAGTGTGGACTTGTAGAAGACATCTCTGCTTATATTGTAAAAGTTGCTGGGCTTCCTCTAAGCAGTGCCAGGGCCCTGTTGCCCCACCTGGTCCCTTTCTTCTGTCCACTGTACCATCCCATGTTCTGTTACAGCCTTCAAGTACATGAAGAAAGACCCTGACCCCATAATTAGATGCCTCACTGAACAGACTTTCTACATCCTAGAAGCTAAGGGTACCAAGATGCCAGCTAAGACCCCTTTGTTCTGCCTCTGCATGAGAGGGATCCAAAGGAGAGTCTACTGAGCCTGCATGCTAGGGTCCAAGACCAAGAACACTGCGATATCAGACCACCTCCTCAGTCCTGTACTAGAATTGATGTGTCCCTGTAGAACCTTTCTAATAAAAAGAGAAAGCATGTGTTTTTGTGGAGTTGGATGTCAATTTGTGGCCATGAGCTGCCTTGTGTGTGGAAATCCTCTGGGTCAGGCTGGCTTCTCTGGCTCTGCTGCCTTGTACCCACTCCCATGCAGCTGAGTGATCTAAGATCACAGTAAGCACTTTTCTTTGAACGAGTGTTAGACACATGTGGGATCTAGAATTCATTTGTGCTGGCAGCTGTTTGTTTTGTTTTTATACAGGGTCTTGCCATGCTCCCAGGCTGGACTCAAACTCATATTCTCCTGCCTCTGCCTCCTGAGTGCTGGGATCATGGATGTGTGTCACCATAGCCAGCCTTTATTTTATTTGAGATACCGTCTTGCTACATAGCCCAGGCTGCTTTTGAACTCTCCTAGTGGCTGGACATTGTTCTAATTGGTAAACAGCAGTGTCCCCCTAACTAGTTGAATTGGAAAGTGATTGGTGTGGTGTGTGTGTGTGTGTGTGTGTGTGTGTGTGTGTGTGTGTGTGTGTGTTCACAGAGAGTGTGGTTAACTCTGTAGATAGGGACACTCTATAAAAAGCAGCTTTATGGCTGGCTGCCCCTGGGCACCACCCAAACCACAGCTCCGAAGTATCCTTCCCCTGACACACTAAGGGGACTTGCTCTTTCTCATGCCCCTGTTACAATTGGCCTTACTGAGATCTGCCTGACAGTGAGTCCTTGGGATGTTCTGCGTCTATACAGGGTCATCTGCGGCTACTATAGTCCCTCTCCCCTCACCTTCTTGTTTTCTGTTACCTCAACCTTCAGTCATTGGGCAAAGCTTATAGGAAACAATCTCATTTCCCAAAACAAATGCAAGCTCCTTCAATGGGCAAGCATGCTTGGACTTGGCTGGAGCCCTGTCCACTGTGAATTCTGGCTTCACAGTCCCATGTCTTGAAGTTCCCAGCTGTCTCTTGCACACAAGCCTTCAGGAACCTGAGGTGTCCAGCACTCAATGGGCAGAGGCAGGTGGATCTCTGTGAGTTAGAGGCTAGCCTGGTCTACAGAGCAAGTTCCAGGACAAAGATACACAGAGAAACCCTGTCTCAAAACAACAACAACAAAAAAAGAAAGAAAGAAAGAAAGGAAGGAAGAAAAAAGAAAAAAGAAAAGAAAAATGACCTGCCCTCTTTTTGCTGGTCCTCCCTAGGCCCACATCTTTCTTGCATTATCTTTTAAGCTCACCAGCTTGCAAACAACCCCCAGGATGTTATTAATGGTCCCACTAATCTCTGCATCAACCAGGTTTTTCCTCACATTTTCCTCTTGTCCTGTTTCCTGGCTCATCAGCTGCCACCAGTGACTATTAGGAAGATTTCTGGGCTAAACACTTCATACGTGGAGTAAATGGAAATAGCCAAGACTCACTAATACCTTATAGCTCCTTCCGTGTCCCCAAAGGACAAATGTGTCAGAATAAATAGTATATCTTATCTTAAAAATAAAATCAAACACAACAACCAGTAACTGGGTTTTGGGATAAAACCTCCTCTAAGACTGGGTGTCCCCACATCACTGCATTCACTTTAGTTAAACCAAGAAATAGGCATAAAAGACTGGATTTGAGGGCCTCTTCTGTCCTACTGAGTCTATCCTCCTGAAACCCGCAGATGACAGCAGAGTGTGGGGGTGCACACATGTCACCCAAGCTCTGCAGAGTCAGAGACTGGATGATCCCCCCGGGCTGGCTGTCCAGACTGAACCAGAAAGCTCTCAATTCAGTGAGATCTATCTCAAAAATAAGTTGGAGCCCAGGCCTGAAGACACTCGGGAGGGAGAGGCAGGCACAGCTCTGTGAGTTTTGAGGCCAGCCTGGTTTACATAGTTAGTTCAAGGCCAGCCAGGACTACATAGTGAGAGCCTGTCTCAAGAAATCAAAAACAAATAAAATACAAATAAATAAATAAGCAAGGTGGAGTGTGATTGAGGAAGATATTGGCATACACACACACTTAAAATTAAAAAAAAAAAATTAACAGGGTTTCTCTGTATAGTCCTAACTGTCCTGGAACTCACTCTGTATACCAGGCTGGCCTCAAACTCAGGGATCTACCTGCCAATGCCTTCTGAGTGCTGGGATTAAAGGTGTGCACCACCACCGCGCAGCTAAATAAACTTTTAGAAAGAACAGCCAGTGTTCTTGACTACTGAGCCATTTTTCTAGCCCCCATATTTAATCTCTTAATTCTGGACCCATGGCCAAGGGTGCTGATGTCCCCACAGGTTGACCTGAATTTGGAAAAACTGTTGCTGCAACCCTCTGGGGGATGAAGGGAGGAGTCAGAGGAAAGGAGGAAACTGCTGAAGTCCCCCCTCCCAGTTTCATCTAAATGCCCAGCCCAGTGACCACATCCAATTGTCACTTTGCACAGGTCACAATGGGCTGCATCTGTCCTTGGAGTAGAATAGGATTTTTATAAAACGTGAGCTTTGGGGAGCAAGGGTGGGGCAGGAGACTGGCATGGGGTGGGGCTCAGTGGATCAGCCAAAATCAATGATCTTCAGGAAGCCACACCGTTCTCCAAGGCTGTGTGTGCCTGTCCAAGAAGCTGGGACGTAGGGCAGGACTGCCCACTGTGTCTCCCTTTGTGGCTAAGGGTCCCTCCCACTCGTTCTTCTGCTGGAGGAGCAGAAACCTCTTTCAGAATCCCTCCCCACTCCCCATGGAACTCTGGCTTATCAGTCAGTATAAACGGCAGGGATGTTTGTGGGCTTAGAAGCCACTTGGCTTTCCATTTGGGAACTAAAGCAAAAGATGCTCCTGGACTGCTGGCTGTACAGAAGGCATTGAGCCTTCTAACCTTGGATGGTATTAAGGAGAGGGCCAGACACACCAGAGTATACAGAGATAGATGACAAAACAGAATGCAGTTGGGGCTGGGAGAGTAAATCAGTTATAGGCCATGCACTCAGCGTGCATGAGGCTCTAGGTTCCTTCCCAGCCCTAAAAATGAAAAAGGGTGGTGGAGAACACAACTTTCAAAAGACTGAAAAAACACTGACCTAGTAATAACATTACAACCATCGCAGAGTTGGTTTTATGTATGAGTTTTTCAATATATTTACATTTCTGTCTTCTCTCTGTAAGTGGCAAAGAAATGAAACATGTCCAGTATGTACCACACACGGGCAGTCCCAAGTCCTAGAGAAGGAATGCATTGTGTGAGTGAAGGAAAGTGGATGCTTTGGTAGCACAGGCTGATCGAATCCCATCCCTGTCCTGATGAGTCACTCCCATTTTGTGGCTGTTCTCATTTCATAAAAAGGCCTTCGCCTATTACCAGGAATAGGGATGATCCAGTAAATGCCCTGAACAGTACCTTGGCACTGTGTGTTCAATCACTGCTAGTGCCTGCACTCATCATGGGCCTTGTAGGCCACATGGAGGGTGGGGAGGAGGAACCCTAAGGAACCCTAAGCTCATCATAGAGCATTGTTCTCCCATGGGGCCCAGATACAAAGACCAGTCTCATACACCGACCCCCAAATAACCTCCCACCCCTAAGAAAGCACTACCAGCCACAGGTCAACAGCCCACTAGCCACACTTTGGCACAGACAATGGTCATTCGAGTTTTATTTATGACAAATCCTCAGAGCACACATATCCAATTCCATAACAGAAATGTACAGCATGAGGCTTAAATAACTTTCATACAGTATGTACAGTCATCAGCAGAGGTACAAAACATATACACACCTTGTGCTACCATGTCACGGAGAGCGCATGAGCCAAAAGGAGACCCCACAGCCTGGGCAGGGGCAATGGCTGTAAGAGCTGGTGGGAGGGCAGGGCACCAAGACTTCAGTGGTCTTTTGACTTTCAGCAGTACCGATTTCCCACTTTCTGAGAAAGCTTTTGGGACACACGACTGAAGGTGGAGAGGAGGAAGCAAAGAGGGCCAACTGGGTGCTGGAGATGAAGAGGGGTGGGCACAGGGGAGAGAACAAAGATGTCAAAAAATCCTGCTTTCCCTGTGGATTCTGTTCTTGCACATAAGGAGCAGTGAAGACCTGGGACTCAGGAGGGGAAAGCTGGGCTCAGGAAAGCTCAGTGGGGTCACCCGGCCACTGCTCTAAGCAAAGGATGTAGCAAGGACAAAGGGATAGATGCCACAGGTTTGGGCCACATGGTGGGAAGGAATTCACTGTTCCTGCAGGGCAGGTCTTGCCCACACAAACAAACCAGGCTCAGCCAAGGGCGTGTGGCTGCACCCAGCCCAGACACCAGGGGAGGCCTTCAGGAATGGGGAGAGGGTGGGACAGGGATAAATGCCCTGACAGCTTCCTGCCAGTGCTACCACCACAATGGGCAGCACGAGAATTTCCCAGTGAGGCAGCTCTCTCCCCACATGGTTTTGTGCTTTAAACTACCCTTTGCTCAAGCCACACAGCCTCAGACAATTCCAAGCCTGCAGCTGGGGCAAAGGTGGGGAGGCCACTTCCAGATCCCTAGCTGTCCCTTTTCAAGTAGCTGGTGGTGGCGTTCTGACCACATCAAAGGCTGGGCAGAGTCAGCTTCTCATTCTTTGCCTTCTCTTTCTCCTTGGCAGTCTCTAAAGACTGCTCCAGGCACAGCCTTCCAAGATCTGGCCGCTGTAGAGTCAAGTCTCTCCAACAAGAGCAAACACTGAACTGGTTAATACTGGAATGGGTCCTGGCCCAGGATTGTGTGGAAAGGCCCAAGAGTAAGGGCAGTAGACAAGTTCCATCCAGATGGAAGCCAATCAGCTTTGGAAGCATGGATGTGGAGGTTAGCTCAGGAGATGTGAGCCTGGGTCCAGGCTCTTCAGGCTCAGTATGGTGGGGTACAGCTATAGGGGAGTTTTTTAAAGGCCTGGGGTATGGGGATCTCGGGAGGGCCCCACAGCATACAGATGTGGCCTGGGCCTCAAGTCTTAGGATGGGCACAAGAATATGAAGTCCCAGAAGTACGTGGTAAGTCAGGGGCATCCCTAGTCTAATTTATGATGGAGAGTTACCTGGGAAAAGCCTGCTGGGCCCAAGTTTGCCCATACTGTCTACCTAGGACCTACTATTGTGCTCAAATCACAAAGCCTCCTGGGCCCAAGTATGTCCATACTGTCTACCCAGAGACCTGTTATAGGCCTAGTCCTATAATCACAGCTACTTGTGCTTCTGACAGGTAGGACTGTTGTGCAATGAGTGGAACTAGGGGCCTGCCCTGACTATGTACCTTGGACACCCCTGAAAGAGTGGGCAGGGACTCCAACATTCCCAGAACACAGCTCAGAATGGCTCGGGGACGATGCGCTTAGAGCTCTGAAGTATTTCAAGTTTAGTCAATGACACTCGCTGGGACAGCATAGCAGCCCCGCCATGAGGTAGTGACCCATCAGAAATGGCAGAAGGGGCAATGACGGTGAGCACCTCTCGCGGGGCTGTAAGACCACACTTTGTACAAGAACTGGCCTTGCAGCTATACAGTACAGACACCCCAGGCTGGGCAGCCCAGCCCATGGGGTCAGGATAAGTCTCATGTGTTTCTGTAGTTTGTAAACAGTCATGCAGATAGGTTCTGGGTTTTCTTACAGGATGTGAGGTTCAGGCTTTCCATTCAGGGAGAGAGGGGTGGAGGAGAAAACGTGGTCACTTCTGAGTGCTAAGGCTGCTTCTTAGCACTCCCAGGATGCACGGAGGGAGGAGGATTTCTGGTCACTGCAGACAGACTGGCCAGGTTCCAGGTGACCCGCTTTCCCAGAACATTCTAAGAATCCACATACCCAGACTTAACACCATGTCCAGCAAGGGCCACAATAAGCGGGCCATCATCTTAGTTTCAGCCTCAGACACAGCTCTGGGATGGTTCAGAGAGGGTCTGTCCTCAGCAGGGGACCTCCCATCCTAGGGCCACATGGACAGGCACCAAGGTACCTGGCCACAGAGGGAGAAGAGTCAAGTGCAGATGCACTATGCTAGCTCTCCGAAGTCCACACGTTTGCCATGTCCTCTGAATGGAGCTGGGGTTCACGGCTCCCGGAATGTGACCAGGAAGCACAAGACCAGTGAAGCAACAGAGTAAGTATGGGCCAGCTTAAGGGCAGGGGAAGCCAGGGGTGAGGAACGGAGTTGCCCCCTTCTCAAGGCCTAGTCCTATAAATTCAGAGTTGTTCCGATAGGGGGCGCCAGACATTGATTCCACCTCATCCCTGCAGCTGAGTCCACAGCCCCACGGGAGAAGCAAGGAAGGAGGAGTGTGAACCTCCTTGTGCTAATCTAAGAGGGAGGGCTTTTGGCCCAGGCTGGTTTTAAGGCTTGGAAATCTGTTTCTAGAACAACTAATGGAAAAGAAGCTGAGGAGGCTCCCTCTCCCCTTGGGGGCAGAAACATAATTAGCTGGGGGTTAGGCTGGTAGTCTTACTACCCAAGCCGCAAGCTAGTGGACAGTCCACCAAGCTGCATCCCACTGGACCACACGGGACTCTAGGGAGCCTGGGTTCCCTGGTCGTGGGCTGATGGTCCTAGGTGGACTCTGACCTTCAGGGTTTGTGTGCACAAGGCCCATAGGTAGAAGACACATGTGGGCTGCGGACATAAGGCTGCCCAGCATGATGCCAGGCCTCAGGATGGAGAAAGGCACTGCGGCATCAGGCGGCCTAGAGACCTGGACTATACTAGAAGGTGTGCTGGGGTGAGGCAGAGCTGCAGCAGTGGCCAGAGCTGCAAAGGATGGAAGAGGCCTTTCCCTCCTCTGCACACCAAGCAAAGGAAGGTGGAGGTGGAGGGCAGGAGGCTGGAGTGCCAAAGAGAGGACCCCCCACCAAGGGCGGAGGGAAGAAGATGGGAAGAAACTTCAAGTCAGTTTCCAGGAGGCAACAGCAAAACATAAAAATAAAAAAAAATAAAAAACCAATAAATTAAATAACTGCGATATTGCTGACCTTCTCCCCAAAGGAATTGTAAGAGCAGCTCCACTGAGGCCTCAGCAGAAGGGGACCCCACTGGGGTTGGGTGTTGGTGGCCATAGAGTCAGCTGCAGGACTTACATGTGGTTTCCATGGTTACCTGAGAACTACCTTGGTGGGCTCAGAGGCAGGTGCAGTGGCTCCAGAGGTGGGGCTAGGAGACATGGAAGAGGCTAGCTCACTGGAGGACAGACGGTGGGGGAGGGGTTAGGACTGCTTCTCCCTCACAGTGTCACCCTGGGCTGAGAGCCCAGGGGAAGGGCAAGGCTGGCTCAGCAGGAGACAGTGTGACCAGTTGTGCGGAGGGCAAGGAACTCAGTGGGGGGAGGAGGGGTCATGGAGTCATGCCCTTGGCTTCACAGCTTATTCCCTCCTCAGCCTCTCCTTTCTTAGGAGGCAGGGGAGGGACAGAGGGGACCATGAAAGGAAGCAGAGCAAGAGAAGGGCCACACCCTCTGTCCTCAGTGCACCTGGCTGGTCTGGTCAGGACAGGCCACAGCTTCCTTTCCATGCTGGGTAGGCCGCTGGGTCCGAGGGTCTGGCCACCCTCAGTCCTAATTTCAAGGGTGGGCTGCTGGTAGCCGCCGCATGCTCCAGAACTTCACTGTCAAGTCACTGCAGAGGACAGAGTGAGGATGCTCAGCCCTCGATGTGAGTCCAGCTGGCTGCCCCAGTAAAGGTTGGACAGATTTCCCACCTCCCTCACACATGGCTGGGCTAAGGCAAACCCTGCTCAGGAGCAGTGGGGACTACATGGAGACGGGCACTGGACAAAGTGGGGGCCCGGGCCATGGTCTCCAAGACCCCACAGGACTGGTGTCCTGGGCTTTCTCATTGTTTTGTCCAGGCCTCAATGCCCCCGCCCCCTCTGCTCTCTGCTACCTAGGGTTCTGTCCCACTGCTCATGCTTGCAAGACAGTTTGGTGGGGCAATCTGCTGGGTCAGGCAGGGCATGAAGGGAGAATAAGAAGGTCAAGAGTAAAACAATCTCATACCGTGAAGAAGCAGCTCAGATCGAGGTGGGGAAAGACAGGAAAAGGCAAGAGGGAAGAATGAGAGAGGAAAGGGGAGGGTTGGGGAGGGGTCAGGGCAGGGTGGTGGCGCGGCCCTTTATGGCCAGGACTCGTCGAGGAAGGCAGGGGGTGAGTCCAGGGACGTAATTCCACAGCTTTACCCGGCAGTCACTATGGGGGGAGAGGTAGAGAGGCAGAAAGGAGAGGTAGGAAGAGATGGGAGGGGAGAGAAGGGACATGGTGGGAACAAGGAGAGAAAAGAAGAAACCCGGCTGAGTAGTACCCCTGGGACTGAGGGCCTGACACTGCCTGCACAGGGGGCCAGAACCATACAGCTGGAGGAACAGAGGTTTGGGAGTGGCAGGGCAGGCCTTAGCTCCTGCATGGAATTGCTGGGAGTCCCAGTCCTGGTCTGAGGCCCAGTGGCTCCCTGATCCTCTGCCTAGTGCAGCACCCAGGACATTGGGTGCTTAGTGCTCAGTGAAGATGAACAGGAGGTATAGAGAGGAGGGCTCTGTGGGGTTCTGCTCTGTGAATCAGATCTGCGGGGGACAGCTGCATAGCCCTAAGCCAGTTGTCAACCTACTGACTCTAGGAAGTGGGAGGGGAGCAAAGAGGTCCTTCTGCCTAGCACCCACCTGGAGGCCGTAAAGATGTGCTTGCTGTTGGTACAGATGGCATTGATGGGGCTGTCGTGGCCCTTGATCTCACCAATGGGTGTGAAGTTGTCCACATTCCAGACCTTGATGAAGCCTGCCCGGCAGGCGCTTAGCAGCATGGGCCGGCCAGGAACAAAGGCCAGGGCACACACCCAGTCCTTGTGAGCATTGGGGATTTGCTGTGGGAGGGTCAGGGCTGATAAGGTAGAGAGAAGGGAGAGAACCTGCCCCAAGGCCCTGGGAGCACACACGCATCCCTCTTGATAGTGGTGGATGCTACTTGGCTCCTGGCATCTACAGCTATCACGAAGACACCCCAGCATTCCCAGGAGCCAGGCTGAGCTATGCTGCCAGGGAACTCTAAAGCCTAGAAAGGTTCTTCTGCACATTCCCACATTCAAACTTCTGCACTGCTGGAAGTCTTCAACCTCCAGAAGAGCTAGGCTAAAGTCAAGGGCTGGGTGCTGCACATTCAAACTGGAGGCAAGGGCTTTGTGGAGAGCAGGGAACAGAGGGCTCCAAAGGAACCACACCACAGGCTGCAGGGAGAGGAGGGATGGAGACAGCAGGGAAGATGGTAGACGCCAGGCGGTCTTAGAGGGGCTCTGCTAAGGTCTGCCTGGGGCCTTGTCCTGAACCATTCCACCACCCCCGAACCTGAATGAGCTCCTGCTGTTCCAGGTCCCATTTCTTGATGCCATTGTCTCTGGAGCCACTGAACAGTATGTCTCCTTGGATGGCCAGGCATTCGATACCATCGTAGTGAGGGGGCTCAAAGTTGTGGGTTGGACCAATGGTGCCCATCACACAGTCGCCCAGCTGGAACATCTGCAGAGGAGGAGGGGCAGAGCCCAGAGAGGAGCATGTTTGGGGCAGGCCTTGAACACCGTTGGAAGAACATTGCCAGAGTCCCACCACCCCCATCTCCCCTTTAGCCACTTCTTTCCACTTTCTGGCCATATGAAATGTCCAGCTATATCCATAGAGAGCAAACCAAATTAGTGGGTTTTACAAATTTTGTATTTTTTTTCCTATTTATTATTTTAATGGTTGCATCATACCCCATTCGGAGGCTCTACCTACAAGCCTCACACATTTAGGTGGTTAATTTTTTCACCATTTACAGAATAATTGTATGCCCTTAACTGTCACACACATCTTCCTGTCTTCTCTGAGATGCCCCCTCCAGCAGCAATTCCCAGAAGTCTCCTCTTTTTTTATGTGTTCCCCAGGTAACAGGCGGTGAAGGTGGAATAGGCAGAAATAGTGAGAGCAGCATCATTTGGGCCTCAGAGCAGAGGTGGCTCTAGTGGGACCCCAGCTGGTGTCAAGGCAGTTACAGGTACCTTCACATAGTGGTCCTTGGAGCCAGTCACTACGAGGTCATGCTGGTTTGAAGTCTGGGTGACTGTCAGGCACATCACTGGGCCAATGTGGCCTGTCAATTTGCCAATGGGCTGGAACCTACGGTGGGGAGAGGCTAGAGGTTAGAGGCTAGAGGTTGGAGGGAATCTGACCTGGCATAGACAGGCCAGTCTACTGTTTTTCCCTTCAAAGCAGATCAAGGACCAAGGTTTTCAGAGGCAGGAGGTAAGCTCATAAAGTGAGGGACTGGAGGCATAGAACTAAGGTCCTGTCCACCCTGGGGTGGGCTACACCATGCTGAGGGCTGTGGACCTTCCCTGGGCCTATTCTCCCGACATCTCACTGACCTGTTAAGCTCCCAGATACGGACCGCATTGCCAGAGGCAACATACAGCATGGTGCCTGAGGGGCTGAGGGCCATCTGGTTGATCTGATGCTCTCCCTGGGCACTGGTGATGGCCCGTGTAGATGTGGCTATGCAAGCATCTCCTGAGATCACCTGGCCCGAGGATCTACTCAGAGAGAAAAAAAGCAAAGCCAGAGGTCAGAAGAGCCTATCCACACAGGCCAGGAAAACGAATAATCTTTACTCAGACCAGTTTGGAAAAGCCACTGCTTTCAGGATGCCTTCCCTATGTGGGCAGAACAGCTTCCCCTATTCTGCAGGACCAAAGGGAGAGCTACACTCTACCCAACATGTCTCTATGACCTCTTGGTGTGCCCTGGCAGGTTTGAATAGACTGTAAGAGTCAGGGGCAGGCTCTGAACCTGGTTCATGTAGAAATCACTTAACTTCTCTGAGCCCCAGTTTCCTCATCTATTGAAAGAGGTGATAATATTCATTTATGTACTACCCCTTCCCCAGACTTTGAGAGAGAGAGGAAGAGAGAGAGAGAGAGAGAGAGAGAGAGAGAGAGAGAGAGAGAGAGAGAAAATAGCTTTAGGTTCACAGCAAAACTGAGTGGAAGGCAGTTTTCCCATACAGCTCTTTCCTTCCCAACATGCACAGCTTCCCCTGTTGCCAACACTCCACACCACGGCCTTTGCTACAACAGGTGAACCTATGGTGAACCATAGCACCTATGGCATTCAGCAGGGCTCATCCTATGTGATCTACATTCTATAGGTTCAATCAAATATATGACATTATCTGTGATTACTGCATCATGCAGGGTAAGTTTTCAGCCCTAAATATCCTGTGTCTGCTTTTTAAGTATCAAACTCAGCAATTTGTGGCTTATAATGCACACATAAGGACAGAACCTGACTCCTGGAAAGTTTGTGTCCCTGCTCAGGACTATGGTGGGTGGCTCATCTGTGAGGCTGCTGCCCCCTTGCTGGTGTTTTGGATTCCTAGGGGTGTATCCATCTCAAATGGTAGCTCTTGGAGGATTGAGACAAACGTAGGGGCCCCTGCAGGCCAAAGGCTCAGTTAGCACCCTGCTCTTCAGAAACTGTCTCCTAAACCACCTTGTTCCCCTATGGGCCAGGAAGGACCTTTGTGTCCACCTAATCAGGCTGTGCTGTGATCAGTGGACACCAAAGTGGGGAAGCAGTTTTTTCAAATCTGGCCTGGTAAAGCAGGCCTGTGGTGAAATCCTTACGTGAGGGTCCGAATACACTTGGCTGAGTCCCGGATGTCCCACACTTTGATGTAGGAGCTGGACACAGAGAACACCAACCCAGAGTGGCTGCAGTATTTGATAGAAACCACATTGTTGGGGTGGCCCTTGAGAGCTGCGATCTCCTGCCCTGTCACCAGGTTCCACATCTTGCAGCTACGGTCTGCCAGAGACAGGGAAAAGACCATGAAGAGGAGGTAACATCAGGAGCCAGGAAGCTCCCCCAGAGGAGAGTGGGGAGAGACATTTCAGAACTCCAAGTCAGACATTTCAGAACTCCAAGCATGCACACATGTGCAGTCTCATAAAACAAACAAACAAACCTCATGAGACAGAGAAGGGGCTGAGAACTTTAAGTAATGGTTAGCTCTCTGATCATTGCTAAGGTGACCTTGGCTGAAAGAAAATTCCTGCATATCTCAACGATGTGTTATTGTGCTGTCTTTACATTGTTAGATTGCTGAGGAAAGAGCAACAGCTGCTAACAGACATTTGATTATAAATGCTGCTGGGTTAATCCAATACATATCCACTGCTTATTAAATGACAAAGTAGCAAGCACACATGGAAAATTTGGAACCAATCAATCACACCTCAGCTGACAGCTATCCCCTCTCCTGTGTGTATAAATGTGAGTGTCATATATATGCATACATCTATTCATATACGTATATACAGGTCCCTAACGTGCATGCATGCTACAAATATGTTCTTTCTTCTGGTAAAGTCTTTAGCGTCTTTGCTGTGATTGTTTGTGGGACTGTGAACTCCTGCAGCTGAGCACAGAGGAACTCACTGACCGATGCAGCTGCAGAGGTGACTTGGCTGCTGGGTAATATTGGGGAGGAAGCAGTGGTATTAGAAAGCAGAAATGTTGGACTTGAGAGAAGCTTCCCAAAATGTCTGAAGAAGGAGGTGGGGGTAGTGGTAGAGCCAGCAGGATCATGGGAGGGAAGGCTCAGCCAGGAGTGTGTTGACTGAGAGCCCTGAGCCAAGGCAAACGGTAAGCAAGTTCTCCATGTAGCCTCAACTCTTGGGGGGCTCTGTATGCTGTTGCCTTCACAGCCCACGCTGGGGAAGAAATGTGGCGTGGGTGAGAGAACCTAACCCCGTGGCCCCTCAAGTCTCCACGCACCTTTGGACCCCGTGAAAAGCAACTCATCGGTGGCATCCAGGCAGAGGATAGGCTTGGTGTGGCCCTCGGCCATGGAGACACACTGCAGTGGGGCCGTCCGCGCTCCCTTTGCTCCGCCAATGGGGGTGATGATGCCCCTTCCCAGGAGAGAGGGAAAGAGGATGCGCCAGTCAGCCAAGGAGACCATGGCCAGGCTGACTGAAGCACACGTAAGAGAGGGGTCTGAGCTGAGAGGGGACAATGAATAATGAGAGATTCCAGGGCTGCTAGCAAAACTCCACCAAGATCTGGAAGCCAGAAAGTGCTGCGGTTGCCATCCTCAGCCCTGCTGGAGAAGCCCATGCCCGGCACACTGGAAGGAATGGAAGAGGAGAGGCTACCTAACTTGAAGCCAGAGGTAGGCATGCAGCCAGCCCTGGTGGGGCAGGGCTGAGGACCAAGTGCTAGCAGTGACCTCTGGAGCTCCCATCAGTCTGCACACTTCTTGGTGGTCAGAAATGGGGGGAGGGCAGGAGACAGGAAGGATGTTCAGGATGCCACCCTCCCCATACTTCATTTGCCCGTCAGTGTTCCAGGGCTGGCACCTTCCAGCAGTGAGGCAGATGGGACACCTACACAGAGCTTCGAGTTGGACTAGCATGGTCAGACCTGTGCTGATCATTTACAAAGGGATAAATCAGGGCTGGGCACACACCTGTTATCCCAATACTTGGTAGGCTCAGGCATGAGGATTGTTGTGAATTTGAGGCCAGACTGATCAATATAAGGAGCTTAAGGCCAGCCTGGCACACATAGGGAAACCTGTCAAACACAGCAAACCAGCCAACAAATAAACAAAAATCCCTTAAAAACTGCCAATGGATAGATCAAGGGACTGCAGCCCAGCTGGGGTCTGGGATGCTGGGCCCCTCTGGAGCAAGACTGCCTGGGCCTGCCTGGACCTGGAATGGTACCCGCTAGTTCTGCACAACGTTCTGGGAGCAGGAATAATGCCGAGCTAAGTAAGCGTGAGAGCTCTTGGGTTTCTGAGGATGATTTTGACTTTCTCAGGAAGGTCTTTGGGGATGAGACCCAGCTAGTTTACATCGAAAACCACATTCTAGCTCTTGAAAAGAGAAGGCTGCTGCAGACAATAGCACAATGGCTGGGGGTGGGTGGGTACCAAGATGACCCACATCCTGCTTGTAGCAGACTTGCAGGTGCAACACCAGGACACTAGTCAGACATGCCCACATGCCAGATAAGCACATGCATAAACAGCTCCCTGCTTTTGCCTCCAGCTTATGACTCTGGTTTGGGTTGAATTAGGCCGAGATTGTCATGAACATGTATCCAAAGGAGTCCAAAGAGGCTGTTGTATTACTGGTAATATCTATCGGCAAGGCCTCACTGCACAGGATAAATCAGTGGTGTTAACCACAGTCTGGCAGAGCATGGGAACCAGAGAGCATGCCTGGAGAGCTAGAGGGAGCTCTTGGCCTTTATATGGGAGCCTTCTGCTGCCAGGGTCCTAAGTCATACCCCTTGCTGTGGGGGATCTGTGCTCAGTAGGCTTGAGGGACCAGCCTCTGGTTGTCCTGTAGGCTGAAGGGGAATAGACACCCACAAGCTGTGTGCTAATAGATACAAGCAGGGTACTGTCTCCCTTGGTGCCCCTCAGAGCTGAAGTTTGCAAGACTCACCTACCATCACACAGGCTGTTAAGAGAACCACAAGCCACCATAGCCAATGGAACACTCAATAAAGACTAGCAGACTGACAAGGTCCTCATGGCACCTCTTGGCACAGTGAAGCTCTGCTTCAACTCCAGGGCTTCCGTGTCCCTCCCCACCTTGCCCAGGGCAGGAGGGAGAAGAGAACAGGGCTAGCCACAAGCAACTGCACCCTCCCCCATCACAAGCCCTTAGCTCTAGCCAGGCATGGCATAGTCTGAGGCCATGGGGTCACCATGAGAGGAAGGAACCATGGGGCGAGAAGAGGTCTCAGGAGGGCCATGGATGTGGAAGAGGCAGGGGCTAGGAGAGGAGGGGCAGCATGCTGAGGTCAGGGGTACAGGCAGGAGGGGCTGGTGTAGCATGAGGCAAAGAGAAAATAGAAGAGAGAGCAAGAAGGGGGATCAAACACGAGAGACATTCTGTGTGTACCTCAGGACCTCCGACAAAGAGGAGTCGCTGTCATCAGACCTGGGAAGGGCAGAAAATTAGCTGGATTAGGGGAGAGAGGAAAACACACACATAGGAATGGCGGTAGCAGCAGCAGCAGCAACAGCACAGGGAGTCAGAGGGTGGTTATTCTCTTCAGGGAAGGCAGAGAGAGGCAGGGGAGGGGAAGAGGGCCTTCGAGGAAAGTGATGGGGTTGGGGTGGGAACAGACTGGCCTGGGAGCTGGGAGAGCCCCCCAGCAGTGGACCACCAGGGGGTCTCTCAGCTAGCAGGGTAGGGGGGAGGAGAGGGCCATAGGAGTTGTGGGAGGCCAGCCCACTCTTGGGGTTCCAGGGCTCTCTGCTAGTTCCAAGCTCTCTGGTTGGCCCACTGTAAGCTGGGGCCAGTTGTACCACCCCGGCAATGCTCAAGCCTGCCCAAGGACACAAGAAGGCCCTGCTGCTCTTTCCCTCCCTGAGACCATGTCTAGAAGTTAACTCTGTGCTGCATGTGGGTCCCAAGACTGGACCAATGGCTAGGACCAAAGCCTGTAGACCTGGCTAGGATGGGCAGAGTCCTACCCCAATTCGTGGGGGGGGGGACAGGGAGGACAAGTCTAGGATGGATGTAGTGGCACATGCCTGTAGTCCTAGCACTTAGGAGAGTAAAGCAGAAGGACAAGGGTTTGAGACTAGTCTAAATACACATCAAGACCCTGTTTCAAAAACAAAATAAAGAACTAAATGATAGCCAGATGGTGGTGATGCACACCTTTAATCCCAGTACTCGGGAAGCAGAGGAGACAGGCAGATCTTTGTGAGCTCAAGTCCAGCCTGGTCTATAAAGCAAGTTCCAGGACATGCCCCAAAGCTACAGAGAAATCCTGTCTCAGGGGTGGGTGGTGGGGGTGGAGGGAATAATAAACAAAGTGACCAGTCAAGTCAGTTGCATGGCACTGGGGATTGGTGTATCACAATGGGAAGGGAGCATGTCCATAGCTTCTGTATCAGGAGCTGAGATGACGTAAGCTTGGGGAAGAACAGAATGCAGCATGCTGACCTGTGGGGTCTACCCCTCATGGATTTAGCATCTAGGGAGCAGCATTTTAAGCCAGAAGGGGATGTTTCTGTGAGAGCATGGGCAGAGCATGTGTCATGTACAAAGGACAAGCGGTCTATAACCTGAGGCACCCCTGAAGGTCACAGCATCACTGCTTCTCATGGCAGGACATCTTTCAGTAGAAAGAAAGGAGCCCTTTGGGTAACTATAGAACTATGGACACAGTGTGCTTGGGGGAGCACAGAAACGAAGCCAGGACCGATGAGGCCCTCTCCAAGGCAAAGCCCATTGTCAGGGTTAGCTAGGGTCAGCAGCTCCAGAGTTCTGGGCCACTTTTTAGGCAAAAGCTTTGGACCATATTCTTATGCAAATCGGGGAAGACAGACAATTCTTGGGCTGATTCACAGTTCTCATGGAATCATGCCTGCACAGCAGACTGTGAAGCAAGGTTGAACACCTTCTGAATACAGGGGTGACTGCAAACATAGTAGCCCCATAGCAACTACAGCATACCAACAGGAGCTGTGAGTACAGGTGTACTGAGCCTGCCACATAGAGATGACCCAGAGGTCTCTGTTTACCTGGCAATGCTCAAGAATTGCTGAGGCTTTGTGTAAAGCTTTTGCAGTCAGGTAGAACAGTAGTTGGGGGTGTAAGAAAGGGCTTCAGAGCCAGGCGTTGGTGGCACACGCCTTTAATCCCAGCACTCGGGAGCAGAGGCAGGCGGATCGCTGTGAGTTCGAGGCCAGCCTGGTCTCCAGAGCGAGTGCCAGGATAGGATCCAAAGCTACACAGAGAAACCCTGTCTCAAAAAAACAAAAAAATAAACAAAAACAAAAACAAAACCCAAAAAAACAAAAAACAAAACAAAAAGAAAGGGCTTCAGAGAGCAGCAAAGACAGCAGAAGCAGATGAAAGGGGCACTCTAGAGTATCCACTGGTATGCTTGCCCCCACAGCTACCACTCCTAACTGTCTCACCCTAGCGAGGTAACTTCCATCTTTTCCTTTCCTGACAAGCCAGCATGCTCTGGGGAAAGGAGAGACCCTTGGTCAGTACAGAAAAGATGAGACTTTCAAGGGTGTCACGGCTCAGAGGAACTGGAACAGACTGGCTGGAGTCTACCCAGTTGACTGACCGGCTCCCACACACTCCCCTCCCAGCCTCAAAGCCCTGCCTGGCTCTCCACAAGCCTGTTCTTACTTGTCCAGTGCTGACCCCTGGCTCTGGTTGCTGGTGAGTCGAGAGAAGACGTTGCGGTCATTGCGGGGCCGAGTAGGAGGTGATGATGGAGGTGTGAATCCCATGTCTGTGGATCTGGTAAATGAGAACAGAGTCATCAGTGACCACACCCTTATCACAAGTCTACCCAGTATTGGGCTTCCAGCTTCTGTCCCACCATAAAGCCCCAGGATGGCAGGGCCTGTTTTGTAGTGACCCTAGTCAAAATCCTAGATGATACTTTAAAATATTTATTTTATTTTATGTGTGTGGGTGTTCTGCCCACTTTTATATCAGTGCACAATGCCTGTGAAAGCCAGAAGAAGGCATCAAACAACCTAGAACTGGAGTTACAAGTGGCTGTGAGCCCCTGAGGGAGCTGGGAGTTGAAGCCATCATCTCTCTAGCCCCTAGATGCTGTTCTTAAAAGCACACCCATGGTGTATTTGGAGTTTCACTTACTCTTTGAAATTTGTTTGTAATCCCACAGTCAGTGCTCCTGGTGATTTTCTATCTGATTCTCAGACTTACACTGAGCAGTGGAAGTTTATATTTATAATTTATTTATTTTTATTTTATGTGCATTGGTGTTTTGCCTGCATGTATATCTGTGTGAGGATTCTGGATCCCCTGGAACTGAGGTTACAGAGAGTTGTGAGCTGCCATGTGGGTGCTGGGAATTGAACCAGGGTCCTCTGGAAGAGCAGCCAATGCTCTTAACCACTGAGTCATCTCTCCAGCCCCAAGAAGTGGAAGCTTTCAGTAACTCAAGTGTGTGTGTGTGCATGTGTGTGTGCTGTGTGTGCTTCCAGCTGAGGCTGTGTCCACCCTGATCCTGCAAACACATCCCCTGTGGATGCTCTAGTTACTGCCTTTATTGATAATTGTACTTTTGTGTTTCTTAATGATGATTTTGATTTTGATTTGTTTGTTTTGACACATGATTTCACTATGTAGCCCTGTCTAGTCTGGAACAAACTATATAGACCGGGGTGGCCTTAACTTTGCAAGGCTTTAACTGGCCTTCTGCCTCTGCCTCCTGGGTGCTAAGAGTTTAGGTATCAACCCCAATTATGTGGTGATTTTGATTTCTGAAACAGTCCTTTCTGATATTGCTAAGCGTTAGGAATGCTGAGAAACGCTAGACAAGCTTCACCGGGGCCCGAGTAACAGTGTTCATGGCTGAGCTTAATACTATCAGTCGATGCTATACAGTAACTAAAGTGTCTTTGTTTAAACAAGGTGATGCAAATACCACTGAAAACATGGTCAGCTCCTTGAAGGAAAAGGGCCCTCCATCTTCCCTAAGACCAGTTCTGGCTCTGCTTCACTGACTCGGTGTTCAGAACACCTCAAGGAGCTGAACTGTGGACCATGAGAACTGACAGTTCCTTCAAGGAAGAGTCTGTTCATTCTAATCCTCAGACAGCATCTTCCGTGTGTTCTCTGAGTTCACAGATGAAGTCTTTTAGGCTACAAGTATACAGATGTCCTTTCAACTCCTGACTACCAAGGTCATTTACAAGTCAGTGCTATGGGCGTCTGTTTTGGTAAAGGCTGGGGTCTGGAGCAAGTTCTTTTCCTGCCTCTTACAGACTGCAATGATCACTCTGAGTCCAGACGCCTCATCATCTAGCTGTGAAGACCACCAAACCTCTTAAGATTAAGTTTAAAACCATGGAGTCATAAAAGGCTGCATTAGCAAGTGTGTACGGTGATCAATAGAGAAGAATCTCAGAGCCATTCATGCACCTAAGGACTGGACAGTGACTTGAGCAAATTCTAGAACATATTCTCTCACCTGATAGGCTGCCCCCGGTCATAAGACTTTCTTCGGGTCAGAGGGGATGTGTCCGTGCCACCTCGAGACTGTCGAGGGCTAGAAAAGAAGGGTCCAGTGAATCCGAGATCTAACTTTCTGCCCACCTTGACCCACTTACCCAGATCCCCCTCCTTACAAAGTGCTGCCCCGGGTGGGCAGGCTGACCGTGCGTGAGACCTTGTCCCGGTAATAGGGGTCCCGGATAGAGAAGCCCACTCCATCCTCTTTGATCTCAACAAGGGAGGCCAGAGACTTGGTAATGTTCTTGGTGGAACTGTCCAATGGAGGTCCCAGGCATTCTGCAGACACAGCTTTCATTTGGGCAGATAGCTTAGGCTCACCCTAGGAAAGGAAAGATGAGCGGACCAACTTGACCAACTGATGGACCATAAAGGGGAAGTAAGAACTGGGCCTAATGACACAGACCTGTAGGGGAAGCTACAGCCACGCCTTCTTAGGGGCTGGCTACAGGAGTACCTGGGCAGGCTTGTGAGGGCGTGGTCAGAGTGAGTAGGGGGTCTGCCTTTCGTTTTCGGTTTTGCTTGCTCTCTTTGCTGCTTGCTGTACAGACTACCACCGGCTGGCTGGTTCGCTCTGTAAGTAAGGCTTTTCCCTATTAAGTACCCTTATATTTCTACCTGACTCCGTATTGGTAATTTCCTACTATACAGACCTGCTTATTCCAGATACATGGGCGGCTAAGAGTCTAACTCAAAAAAAAAAAAAAAAAAAAAAAAAAAAAAAAAAGCAAGAAAGCAGAAGATCTAGCTCAGTGTGGGTTCAAACTCCAGTATTGGGGAGGAAAAAAAAAAACAAAACAAAAAACCATGAGAAGTAGGTAAATTCTGAGGAAAATGATACTGCCTGGCCTGAGGGAGAGTTGCTGATGGAAGCCCTTAGACTATCAGAGTGTCCATCCAGAATGATCTAATCAGATCGCTCCAGGCCTAGGCATAACTCACTGCTCACGGTCTGCAGTTTCCTACATCTGACTTTAATAAGTCCTGAGTGCTGGTTCGTTCTCATCAATGATCCCTCACCGGTAAGAAAACTTTCTTACTGTCAACTTTCATGTGGTTGAACAAATAGTTGCAGGAAACATAGCCCATGGTTCCAGAGTCAGCTTTGACCCCGAGTCTTGGGCTGGGAGGGAGGCATTCTGAAAAGCAGGGTCTCTGGATACAGTGATATCACAAGGTAGAGCGGAAACAGCTCTAGTCATTTCTCCCATCATGAAAAGAGTGGGCTGCCTGGTCTACATAACAAATTCTAGGTTGGTTTCCCACCACCCCAGCCCTAGTTCCAGGCTACATCCTTCTTGGCATCTCCATTCCTGCTGTAGACAAAACTGAATGGGGGCTGGGGGCATGGAACTATAGTCATAGGGATCGGATGGTGAGAGGAGAGGTGGGCCCTACTAAACCTATAGCCTCATTTCCAGCAGGGCTTACCTTGAACTTGAAGTCGTCATGGCTGGTGGAGCCTTTCATGGTGAATGACTGGGAAAAGCTGGGGAAGAAAGCAAGAGAGCTTAGGGCCATGATAGTTCTACTGTAACTAAGTATCTCTAGGACTTAGTCATATGGGTCCCAGAGAACCCGCAAATCCAAGCTTAGCCCTGGGGGCCCTATGATGACCCCTCCTGCACCCCGACCCCTCCTCTACCCTCAGGTGCATACAGTAAAACTCACCTTCCCTCAGAGAACTCTGAGACTTCCTCATCTGTGCTCGCATAGCCATTCTCTGAGGGAGTGGGGGAAGGAAGGAAGAAGATGGTTGAGAGACCCCGTCAGAATATGCAGAAAGGGGACACAGCCTTTCTCCAGCCTTTCTCTCAGACCAAGGCTTTGGCGGGAATTCTCATGCAGGGGGTTTTGGGAGCTGGAGAGCCTTCCCCACACCGAAGCATACCCTGTTGCACATTGTAGATGAGGGCCTGCAGCTCAGGGTGTGCCTCAGCCTTCTCACGCAAAGCATCTAGGAGCAGGTGGTTCTGGGAAGAGCCTGTCATATCTGTTTGTCTTAGTCGTCCTTCCAGCAGCCGGATTTGGGCTTCCTTCTGTGCTACCTGTAGTCCCTGGGGACAAAGAACAAGGCCTGGGCTTACTCTTCCTAGCCTGTGGCTGATGATGTAGCCCTTCTACACAGACACACACACTCACACACACACACACACACACACACACACACACTCACGTACGTTAGTGAAGGTCACCCTAGTATATACTCCGTTATGGATAAACTTACAACCCCTGCTTCAGTGCAGAAGTCCCAATCCCTGTTACCATAAAATGTAACTGTACTTAGAGACACATCCTTTAGAGTGGGAACCAGGATAATATGAGGTCATAGGGGTGGTCCCTAATACAGTGTGACTGGTGTCCTTATAATAATAGATCATGACAAGCCACGCAGAGGAAAGATTATGTGAAGACATGAGAACAAACAATGGCCATGGAGACAGGCTTCAGAAAAGAACACCCTGCTGACACTAGGATCTTAGACTTAGGAAATCCCTGCTGCACCAGCCACCCAGTCTGTGATGTTTTGTCATGGCAGCCCTAGCACACTAATACAGTACCCTAAGACACAAAGCAACACTGAGGAGCCACTGGCATTCTGGCTAAGAGTTAGGCAGGATGGCTTCCCAACTTCTTTCCAGACTAGCTGGTGTCTGTAACCAAGACTCAGGCCCTAGGACAGGAAGAAACATTCTCCAGCCCAACGACTCCTGGTATTCTAGTAGGCAGGGGATGGGGTGTGAGGGATGTGGAATGTAATTTTTGTTTTCCTGCTCCCCAATCCCTAATGTGCACACATTTCTCCCTCTGCTCCAAGACCCAAGCCCAGTCCTGCTGTGGATGGGCCTGGGCACCTTTAACTGAAGCCATGTACTGTGCCAAGCCCCTTACATGCTGCGTTCTGTACAACCAGCTACAAGCTCTGTATTGTCAATTCTCCGGTTTTATAGCCACAGAATTGGAGGCTTGCAGGTTCAGTAGCTTGTCCCAGCCTGTGAATGACGCAGGTGGGAAGGAGCCAAACCTGTGGGCTTCACCACCAGGGCATGTGTTGCATGCCCAGTGCCCAGGGAGCTGCCAGCTCACCTTGTCAATGGACGCCTTGAGGAAGTTGTCTAGCAGTAGGCGGGCTTCGGCTAGCGAGCAGGAGCTAATGACCACTGACGTATCTGTTGAGTCCAGCTCCTCCTTTTTGAGACCAAAAAGCAGAAACCCTGTCACACAGGGCTGCCAAGCCCACTCATTTCTACCACCCCACCCAGCCAGGATGGGTCCTGTGGGTACCTTGGTTTCCTCCAGCTGCACAATGGTGGCTTGGCAGTCAGTGATGCTGTCATTGATGTAGTCAATATTGGCTGCCAACACTTCAATCTCCTCAGCCAGCTCTTGTAGCCCCTTCTCCTCCTCAGGGCTCTCAGCCTGTAGACGCTCCCGCTTCCTCCGCAGTGCCTCCTGGAGGAGGAATAGCTCCTCCCTTTTCTGAGGGGCACAGGAAGGAGGATAGTTAGTGATGGGGGAGGAACGTCAGCCTAAGCAAGCTCTGCTCTCAGCTCCTACACCAAGCCACCCCCCTGTCCCGGATCATCCAGAGGTCAGAGGTCAGAACAAGCATGAAGAGCCAGAGAAGTGGGTCGTGACTGGGAAGTGGGGTGGGAGAGATGAGGAGGGAGTTCCCACCTTTATGAGACGCTCCATGTCAGCCTCCAGGTTGACAATGGTCATCCTCTGCATGACAATGTCGATGATCCTCCGTTCCAGGGACTGCCATTTGAGTCTTGCGGCCTTACTGAAGCTTTGGCTGGCCCCCTTCTTCTGGAACTTTTTCCTGGGAGACAGAGGCAAAGGGGCTTTGGCTGACTGCTCTGAACCTCCAAAGATCTACTGAGCTCCTACACAGAGCCTGACAGACAGCCCGGGCACCAGAGCAGTTCCTGGAGCTTCACAGTCTCATCCTGTCCTCAGGCACTGCTCACACGCCTCACCTGGCTGGGTTCTCAGGCACTGCTCACACTCCTCATTTGACTGGGCCCACAGGCCCTGCTCACACTCCTCACCTGTCTGGGCTCACAGGCACTGCTCACACTCCTCACCTGGCTGGGCCCACAGGCCCTGCTCACACTCCTCACCTGGCTGGGCCCACAGGCCCTGCTCACACTCCTCACCTGTCTGGGCCCACAGGCACTGCTCACACTCCTCACCTGGCTGGGCTCACAGGCCCTGCTCACACTCCTCACCTGGCTGGGCGGGTGCCATTGACAGTGGCTCCAGGGTGGTCCCCCAGGAAGTGGTTGATCTTTCGGTTCCACTGGCGCACTATACTGGAGACAGAGCGTGCTCCTGATTCAGCCTCAGATGAGGTAGTACTGGCAGACACCTCAGCCCCAGAATCCAAATTGGGTGGCTTCGATCCTACACGCCCAGCCACTCGCTCAGACATGGGTTTTGCCAAGCGCCTCAGTGCAGAAACCTGGGCAAAGTGAGGACAAGAAGAGGGGACCCAGTGAGCAAGGAAGACTGAGCTAGAGGTGTTGGGAGAACACAGGCACTCTGCGCAGGCCTGAGCTTGGGGCTGCAAAGGGATAAGAAATCTTCAATGTAAAATAAACACGAGATGTTTATTCTCTCTCTCTCTCTCTCTCTCTCTCTCTCTCTCTCTCTCTCTCTCTCTCAGGATATGTGTTTTATGGGTGTGTGTGCATGTGCACATCTGTGTGTGCATGTACACGTGTTTCCAAGTGTGTGGAGGCCAGAGTTGGACACCGAGTGTCTTGCTCTATTACTCACTGTCTCTCAGTGAACCCAGAGCTCTCCAGTTAGCTTGATTGGCTGGCCAGCAAGCTCCGAGATCCATCTGTCTCCACCATGCCCAGTTTTTAATGAGGGTGCTGGGGATTAACACCCAGGTCCTCAAGCTTATGTGGTGAGTCATTCTGCTGACAGAGTCATCTTCCTAGCCCCCCTCCTTTTTTCTCTTTGCTGTTGTTGTTTTGTTTGTTTTTTGTTTTTTGAACAGGTTTCTCTGTCTCAAACAGCTCTGACTGTTCTGGAACTCATTTTGTACCAGGCTGGCCTCGAACTCACAGAGATCTGCCTGTCTCTGCCCTCCAAGTGCTGGGATTAAAGTGTGTGCCACCACTACCTGGCTTTTTTTAAATGACCAGCCAGGCCCTGGATTTGAGATGTATGTATCTGCCCTCTAGGCTCTGCTCACTGGTTGAGAAATCATTTTTCACAGGCTACTACAATTTGGCAAGGCTATGCTCACTTAATGAAAGGAGATCCAGGCCACAAGTAGCATGGTCGTCCATCCGTCCGTCCCTGTTCCCTGCCCATGCATCCATCCTCCCCACCCCCCATTGCTTAGAGGAGGGTAACTTGAGAGCCAGCCTGATAAGAGCACGCACCTCCTGGGTTTTCCTCCTCAGGACTATTTCCTGTTGCCGCTTTTGAGATTCCAGGGCCCGTATCTGAAACTGAAAGGAAAGGGTTGGACCACATTTAGCCACCAACCACACTCTTGCTGTCCAGACAGGGCTGGGTGCTCTATAGCCAAAAGCTGAAGATTTTCTTGTGTTGGGTGATTCTCAACACTGCCAAATGGTAGATAAAATGACACTCAGAGTTGTGCCTTTCTACCAGGGGTGGCCATGAGGAATTCCTGCCCACAAGGACAATTCTCTTGGTCTTATCTCCTACCGAGAACATGAATCTGAACTAGCCAGTCTTCTTAGGCTATTTCTTCTGGGCCTGAAGCTCCATGTGTCTGATTTTGCTGGTGACCTTGGAAAATTCATGCCTTTCTCTGGTTGGGACCAAAGTCAACAGTGGCTCTGCCTTGCTGATAGGCTGTATTGTGCTCCAAGCATGGCTGTTGACACTTGGAACAGTAGGAACTGAGGGTGGAGGGTCCCTGGTAGGGAAGGGAGGCTGAAAGCTCCAGGGAGTTCTTACCTCCTGCCTCCGTTGTTCTTTCTTGAGCTGAGCAATCTCCCGGTTCCTCTTGGTCTCCACCAGCCGTCGCCGCTGCTGCTCCTCACGCATCTGCTTCATGAGGGCCACCTGGGATGGCAGAGACAGTGGAGGTGAGGTAGGGCTGGGCAAGAGTGGCTAATATGCCCAGTCACAGCTGGTTGTGAGGACACTGGTCAGGGAGGTAGCCCTCTAGGCATCACTGACTTGGGAGGGTCTGAATCATAAGATTTCCTCCCCGCTTGTCCTAAGAGGCTAAAATAATCTGACAAGCCGTTAAAGAAGTGGCCTTACCACTTAAAGTCTATCCCAGCCCCCACTAAAAGCCACCATCCTCAGCTTGGCTGAGATTCCAGGGTCAGTCTCACAGTGACAGCAATATAGTGAGAACTTGCTACGTGGCAGGCCCCATCCTTATGACACGCAGATGAGAAAGGCATCTCTCCTGTTTTACAAAGAAAGAAATGAGTCTTGGAGACAAAGTGACTAGGAGTCATCGAACTAGGAAGAGCTGGCTAGACATGGAGCCTGGGTTGTCTTGCTCCCCAAATCCAGGCTCCTCTATGTAACCTGCATGTGTGTCTGCATTCCTCAACGCAGGGAGACGAGTGCATGCCTGACGCACACCTGGCACAGGGCGGTATTGAAACGGGCTCAGCACTGAGGCAGCACTGCTCTGCAGGTCTACTGTCAGGAGACCCTGAAGCTGTGGGTCTCACCCCGACAAGATCTGCAGACACAGGCTCTGCTTGCAGTCCTTGGCTGCTCCTCTTCCTACCCTTCTAGGGAAGAACCGGGCCCTGCTCGGGTACCCTGTGAGATAACCCTAGGCTCTTGTTTTCCACTTGCAGCCCGGGGATCACAAGGACATTGTCAGGTGATCAGAGCTAGGTCCTGGATGAAGGGCCTCAGAGGTCTAAGGATGGAGAACATGTACATGGTTGGATTCTTCTGTCTTTGTACCATGTCTTGGGCATTTGGTTGTTTTTTCCAAGATTCAGAAACCTGACGAAAGTGATCCCTTGTGAGGTATCTGGGGTCATTTCCACTCAAGATGGGAGCTGGCTAGGGGAGGTTGGGACTACCCTGAACGGGCACCAGTAAGAAATTGGGGAGTGGTGGTGGTGGTGGGGCATCAACAGGCAAGCGTGTCAGAGTTGGCTTAGCAGTACCTGTAGAAAAGGGCCCAGGTCCCAGTGGACTGCAGACAGCCTGGGGATAGAGCTCACTGGGCCCCCTCTGCATTACCAAAGGGCTCCAGGGGCCCAGGGGACTCTGTGAGTGTTTGAATCGCAAGTCCTTTTACCATCAATGGTATCATGTCTACAAGGTGGAGGCACTGAAGTAAAAGTAAGAATGGGGCTCTTTGGAGCCATGATGGTTTGATCACAGCAAGGCAGGGAGGGACTTCTTCATCAGCAGATAGAGGGCTTGGACCTCCCCGAGGACAGAGCCTGCTCAGGTACAGATCCATTTCCTCTAAAATTGATTAACTGTGTCTTTCCTGTGTGCACTGGTCAGCATCAGTCAGGCCAGCAGTCAAGACACAGTTCCTAGTGGCTCCTATTCCATGAGTCCCCAAGGAGCCCAGCTGGCTGGGGCTAGCACCTTTGCCAAGCTTTGTTAGGGATCTAGTCCCAGAGCTTAGCTCGGGGCTGTGTGGAGAGCTGGGAGACACCAGAAGTTAAGGGCCAGGACAGGAAGGTCAGAGGGTGGTGGAGGATATACACAGAGCAAGGATCTGCAAGCCCCAGCTAAACCACCCAAATGCCAGAAGTTCAAGACCTGAGCCATCAAAAGAGCAGACCCTGCAGACTGTGCCCTGTGAGCTGTGGCCAAGTAGAAAAGGGAGCCCAGAGCCGGGCGTTGGTAGTGCACACCTTTAATCCCAGCACTCGGGAGGCAGAGGCAGGAGGATCTCTGTGAATTCGAGACCAGCCTGGTCTACAAGAGCTAGTTCTAGGACAGCCTCCAAAGCCACAGAGAAACCCTGTCTCAAAAAAAACAAAACAAAAAAAAAAAAACAAAAAAAAGAAAAGAAAAGAAAGAAAAGAAAAAGAAAAGGGAGCCCAGAGCCACCAAGAACACACACCAGTTTGGTACATCAAGGGCAGAAGTTGCATCCCAGCATTATGTCCTGGTAGCAGGAATTACCTTCCCTGAGCCTCAAATCTCCATGAACACAATGGAAATGCTAAATGCTAGCCCCCTTTCCTAAGGATGGAATGTGACTGGGCATGCAAGATGCCTAACCAAGAGCTGGCCATGGTGCCAATTATTACTACCACTAGAGGCTTGTACCAAATGAGGCTTTAAGGCTTCCTTGTGCAGACAGGAAGTATTAGTACAGCTATAGTGCTATATACTAATAGTACATATATGTGTGTGTGTGTGTGTGTGTGTGTGTGTGTGTGTGTGTGTGTGTAACTATTAGTACAGCTTCCCAATACGATGGCAGCATTGAGCAAGGTGCCTGCAATGAAGCCAGCTCTTGGATGAGGGAGGTTACTAGGAAGGAGTGTGCATGCTCGGGGCAGGACCAAATCAGGTGATGTGTATTCGGTGGAAGTTCCACACTTGACAGCAGTGATAATATTTAACGTGGAATATGGATCCTAAGATACAACATAGGTCCCTAGGCCCCACTGCTCACGTCCTCTGCCTACCTTGGCCTTCTTCATCTCGGCTACCTCTGCTTGCAGCTTCTTCAGCTCCCTTTCGTAGCGGGACTGGTTCTTGAGCAGCCTGGCATGCTCCTTTTGGGCAGCCTGTAGCTTCTGCAGGTCCCGGTTCATCTCCCGCAGCCGCTTTTCATAATCCGCCTTTATTTTGTTGGCCTTTTCCTCCGTGTAGCACTCCATGGTGCCTGGAAACAGTGGAAAGCAGTGTCAGAGTTGCAGGCTCCACGGCTCCCACTAAATGTGGGCTCAATGGGGAGACAGGCCCTGAGTTCTAATTTTATAGTTGACCCTTTCCCTGAGCCTACTCCTTCATTTGAACAGTGAGGATGTGGGTTCAGCAGCCGCCCTAGTCCCTTTCCTGCTCTGACACCCCATTGTTCAGTAGTGTTTTCAGACCAAGACTTTGGTCCCTGGAAAGGTGGTGCCAGCCAGAAGCAGATGGTTAACAAGAAGAGCTGGGGTAATGGAACTGCAGCAGAAGGAATACACTGGCTCCTCACCAGACGCTCCCACCAGGACTGGGAACAGACATCCCCAACTGCAGGGCTAAGAGCAACCCGACTTCCACACTTCACTCCATCTCAGAAAACCTCACTGCCTCCTTCCCGGAGGCTCAAATCCCCAGACCCGGCTCCCTTATCCACCATGCCTCCTGTCCACACAACCAAGTCTTGAGCTCAACCTCCGAAGTCCTTGAATCTGACCACATCTTACCACTTGTCCAGTCTGCCTCCTAAGTGGTCTAGTTTCCACTTTCATCTTCCTATACAACAGCAAACATTGTGGTTTAGAAATGCCTTTAAGTCTGTATCACCTCTCCCTCAAAACTCCTTACCCTGTCAACACTCTGAGTCAAAGAAACATCTAACGACAGACATGACCCATTCTCGGACTATTCTAGACCGCCATCCTCCAGTATGCCCGGCTCACGGCTGCCTCTGGGTGTTCACAGCTTCTGTTCCCTCTCTCTTCTTTACATGTATAGTTCTGCTCTAGTGCTGTCTCGTCTCTTTCGAGCCTTGTTCCGAGGTCACCTTCTCCACGAAGCCTTCCATGCCCCAGCCTGCCCACCCCTAAGCTCCCCATCCCCTTCCCTTTCCATATTAAAAAACAAAAGCCCAACTTAGTTGGGCCAGCCTTGCTAGCAATTCTGCTCACTTTATGCTGTCACCCTGCTAGAGTGTATACTCTATGAGAAGGATTTTACACACTAAAACAACTCCAGTCCCCAGAACAACACCTGCTCTATAAGCCCATTCAATTAACATTTGCTAAATAAGTGGACAAGGAAAGGAATCACCGAATGAGTAGGCTACAAAACAGCAGAAGGGGACACAATTTGAGAAGTCTTATAAACTGGATATAGTGTATGTGGGGGGAGTGAGTTTGGGAGGTATCTTAGTCACATGCCTAGGGAGATAAAGGATTAAAGATTTCTGATATTTAAGATAAAAAAAAAAAGAACTAGGCATAGTAGCACCTGCATATGGTTCTACCATCAGGGAGACTGAGGCAGAAAGATTGCCACCAGTTTTGAGGCCATCCTGGGCTACATGGCAAGACTCTGTCTCAAAAAGAGGGGACCATCAAAATAGCTCAGCAGATAAAGGCACTTGCTGCCAAGCCTGATGACCAAAGTTCAATCCTTGGGACCCAGATGGTGGAAGGAGAGAACAGGCTTCTGCAAGTCTGACCTCTGACCTCTACATGTGTGCCACATCTCTCTCTCTCTCTCTCTCTCTCTCTCTCTCTCTCTCTCTGACGCATGAGCATGCACACACACACACACACACACACACACAATTTGAAAGCAAAACAAAAGCAGCAGAGAAACTGGGTTAGATATAAAAACACTTTAACTATGGGCCAACGGTTGCAGCGCGTTGGTCAGAGGTCCCTTGTGCAGAAGGCCAGGTGTCAGAATGATGCTGGGTGTCTTTGGACAGAGCAGGGGATCAGGAAAGAGAAGCATAGTGCTGGCCTCACTGAGGTTCTGCAGCACTCGGTCACGCTCCAGCTGTGTGTCTCGGATCTTGTTCTGCAGCAGGATCAGCTTCTCCTCGTACTGGTGCTTGAGTGTCTGCAGCCGCCGCTGGCTGTTCTCCAGCTCGTCAATCAGCTTCTGCTTGATCTCAATCTCACATGTCAGGTCTGCCAGGTCTGCCTGGAAGTTGACTTCTGCGGGCCGGACAGAGCCAGACTCAGTCCCATGCCAGGGGCTGGGGCAAGGGAGCAAATGTGCCAGTCTGGGGTCAGGGGGCATCCTTTATAAGTAGTGAGCAATCAGTGACTAGAAAGGTAGGCAGAGTGCTGGCTGCCACAAGGGGCAATACATTCAATGATCTGCTTCAGAAATGCACATGGGATCTCAGGAGCTTGGAGGAAGTCCAACACCTTCCCCACCCTGTTGGGCTCATGAGCCATAGGACCATGCTTGGGTGGAGAAGGGTAAAGTGACCCAGAGCACCCTGTAGGGCTGTAGGTGAGAAATGACAACAGGACAGAGCTGAAGGACAGATATCTGCACATCAAAGAGAGGGTGTTGGCAATAGCCAAAGTCATCCATTCAGAAAGGCAACCCTTTCTGGATCCACCAAAGTGTGCCAGGAACCTCTCTGATCATGCTCAGTGGTGACTCAGGGAAGCCTAATACCTTTGCACAAGGCAGTGATAAGCACTGGCTTATTCAAGTCTTGTGAAGGGTCAAACCAAGCATGGTGGTGGGCATATAAGGAGAGTTAAGTGCTACCCATCATTTGTTATTACTATTGTTTTTGTTGGCTTCACATGCAGGAGTCCAAGCCCTGTCTAGACAAGCAGTCTCTGACAACATTAGTAGGCCCGACCCCACCCCAATCCATCTGAATTTTTTTCTTGGGAGCCAAGTTCTGATTGACAGTCCCACCATGGGGACCGACCACAAGCCTCTCATCTCCCCGGTCCCAGCCCACACACCCTTTTCTTCAGGGTCGGAGTCTGAGTCTACCAGGCTCTCTTCGCTGCCGGAGTCTTCATCCTCATCCTCACGACCTTCCTCCTCCTCACAGCCACTCTCCTCTCGCTCCTCCTCCTCCTAGGCACGATGTACCATTAGGGGCTGCACTTGCCTCATGAGATGGGGGCCCAAGGCAGAGACTGGGCCAAATACAAGACTTCAGGGCTATCAGCAGGGGTGGGATCCAGCCATACCCTCCTCTGGGAAGACATTTCACTCCTAGTAGCCTGGGCACAGCCTTTGTGGTAGATGCTCAGTCTAGCATCATCCATTTGGGATGAAGCAAAGGCCAGAGGGATGGAGATCACCATGGCAACAAGTCAGCATTATCAAGAAACTCAAGGATGAACTAAAGGCAACTCTGTTCCATCCCACACAACGCTGATGGAATCTCTACCCCAATAGGGGTGTGGTGCTAAGCCCATGGTGAAGAAGGCAGGGGTGGGGTGAGGGGGTGTCCTCACCTCCTCAGCCTCGTTCTCATCAGTCTCCTCACTGTTTTCCTGATGGAGTTTTGCCCTCTTTTTGAAGGCCTCTTTCTCTGGGCTGCTAATGGAATGAAAATGAAGCCAGATAAGAGACTAACCCCACAGGTTGGTGGTAGTAGGACTAGGTTCCTGCTTTGTAGAGAGCCAGATCTACTTCTCCAGTACCTACCCCCAACCCTGCTCTATCTCCTGGAATTAACCTTGTGAAAAAGCACACAAGAGAAGGCTAGGGAGGTATCTTTGCTCCAAATTGAATAAGTGCATTACTGGTGATGCCCCTAGGAGTGGGGTGAGGTAGTCACCCCACTGTGTAGGGGTAGTCATCCCTGTACATGGGATGGGGAGCAGTCCTCCTGGTTGGTGTGTGTGGGTGTCCACTTTCCAGTGTTCTGGCTTCAGGGGAGGTAGAGACATTCCACTCACCTCTTCCTCCGCTGCCTAACCTCTTTCTTTTTCAGCCTCTCCAGGTCTTGCTTGGCCCTTCGGATCACTTCAGAAGCATCTTCCATGGAGTTGGCCGGGCTGCCCCCAAACACTGGGCCTGCTGGAGATGCTCCCAGGGAGTAGGGATTTCGAGCAGAAGCCCGTGACAGGCTTCTGCGGAGGGACTCATTCATGGCCTCACTCTCCAGCAGCTTTGTTCTGTGTGGACAGAGTGAGTGGGTGGGGCCAGGTGAGCCACACTAAGTTGCCTGGCCAAGGCCCTCCAACCTACTCACAGAGGATGAGCTTACTCACCGAAGCTCCTCAATCTCCCGGATATAGTTCTGGATCAGAGCACCAATGGCTTCATTGCCGTCACCTGAATGGAGAAGACAGACAGGCACAATAAAGAAAACAGTAAGGACTGAGGCCATGGCTCTAAGACTGGTGGCCTTACGTGTGCTTCCAGCATGGTAGCTCACACAGGCTTTTCCGTAAGGGAATCTATGTGAAGGAAATGCTTGAACATGATCACAGTTGTAACCAAGCACTGTTGGATAATAGCATGAAATTGGAAACAATCTAAACGTCCATCAATAATTGCTGTTCAATAAATTATTCAACATCACATATGGAGCACCACGAAGCCATTTAAAAATTAAGTGGATTTGAATATGGAGATTTATAAGACATGATGCTAAATGAGGAAAAGGAAGTCATAAAATAGAAAGTATGACCTCATCCACAGAAAATGCAATGCATATTATTCACATACGTACAAATGATATATTCAAGAGCATTTATACCCAAAACAAATGTACTGAGAAAGTGTGGGAAAACACGGACCCAGCTGCTCAGGGAGGATCCTTCTGAAAGCAGAGACGTGGGTGGAGAGCCTGCTGTGGGGATTTTCATCCTTTGCTTAATGTACTATGTGTCTCTTACATGTTGAACAAGACAGCTATGTGTGTATCACGCTACTAATCTGTGCACTGGCTGGAGCCATCGCAGCCTGCTTGATACCAAGAGGCTGGAGTGGTAGGAGGCATGTTATTGCTCCAAGCTAGTCCACTGTACCCCAACATACCAGCCTTGGCCAGAAGCAGGTTGGCCTCCTGGCTCATGAGTTGTGTGACTCTGTTGTTGATGGCATCAATGGCCTCCTGCATGGCCTTCACACGAAGTCGCAGAGCCCCATTCTCCTTCTGTAGCATGGCATTCTCCCGGAATAGGTCACTGTAGCCCTCTGCACCATCCTCCCCAATTACCCGCTTGCCCTGGGTTGGAGACAGGTAAGAAGTCAGGGGTTAAAGCTCATGGGAGGGGTACAGTGACAATCCTCTTCCACCTGTCTTCAGCCTTCCCCAGGGCAGGGTGGCATTTCTGGTCTCTCCCTTTCTCTAGGTTTCCTAACGCAGCTCCTGTCTCCCAAGGCTCAAAAGCTTACAGTGCTTGCTCACACAGCACTGGATATGGAGCCTTACTGCTTATATCTCACTGCCTGGGAGTCTGAGGCATGAGGGTCACAATCTCAAGGCCAGCCTGGGCAAAATGAGTCCCAGGCCTACCTGGACTACATGAGACTCCTCTTTAAAAAAAAAAAAAAAAAAAGCCTGGCTGTGGTGGTACCAGCTTTAATTCCAGTACTCAGGAGGCAGAGGCAGAGGCAGGCAGATTTAGAGTCAGAGGCCAGCCTGGTCTACAGAGAGAATTCCAAGACAGCCAAGGCTACACAGAGAAACCCTATCTCGAAAAACTAAAAAACAAAAACACAGTTCTCTCCCTGAGTCAGTCTGGTGTAAGAAAACAGGGAGTGACAGGGACTGGAGTGGAGAAAAGTCACAGAGAGGCAGCCACTCTCTTGGTATCTTCACTCCCTCATGTTTAACTGTCTGCCTTAAAGCTAAAATCAGCAACTACTTATGCTGTCACCAAGACACTGGGCTTACAGAGCTGTCTGTTGTATAAATAAAATGTCAAGTGTTGTAAACTAATGAATTTCATCCTTTTAAACCCCACTCTGAGTCAGGTGGTGGTGGCCCATACCTTTAATCCCAGCACTCGAGAGGCAGAGGTAGATCTCTGTGAGTTCGAAGCCAGCCTGATCTATAGAGCAAGTTCCAGGATAGGCTCCAAAGCTACACAGAGAAACCCTGTCTCTAAAAACCAAAAAACAAAAAAACAAAAACAACAACGACAAAAAAACAAAACAAAAAACCTCTGTTTTTGCCCACGAATGTTACTATAATCCGTACTCAGTCAAAGAACAGTACTATTATTAGGGTAAAATTTTAGCAGTACAGAATTTGCCATTACTTCATTGCCTTGACTCTGACAGTCTGTGTTCTGAGTTGCAAAGGAGGTCAGTGGTTCTAACAGCTTACAGACAGGATATGATTGTACAGTTTGTTTGTGCTTGAATTATGAAATGTCTTCATATAATAAACACTGCTACTCACTCCAGACAACTTAGTGCCAGTTGTTGGTAGAGACAAATTTTTCTGTAGAAGTCGAGACTTCCAGAAAAATTGTCAGACAAGTTGCATTCTTCTGAAACCAAGTCCAAACCCACCCATCTGTGTGCCAGATTCAGACTAGGGGCCACCAGCAAGTGACGTCAACCTTGGATATGTAGAATTAGACATGCTCCTCAGAGCACCTGTTTTTCTCCTTTCTGTTGTATTTTATATGGCTTACTCCCTACCCAGAATGCCTGCTGGCCTCCTTCTGCTGATACTCCATTCTTTTTTCAAAATCTACATGAAAAGCCCCTTCCATAAAGCCCTCCCTGACCATCCAAGCAAGCAGGCTGACTCTTCTGCTCCTGTAGCACACTCCTGTACCCCTACTGTCAATGACTCCACCATAGTGGAGTGGTCTCATCTATTCCAACGCAGTACATTCAGTGGATATAAAAGCACCTGGGAGACAGGGTGTTGGTGGCTTTTAATCCCAGCACTTGGGAGGCAGAGGCAGGCGGATCTCTATGAGTTCAAAGCCAGCCTGGTCTACAGAGGGAGTGCCAGGATAGGCTCCAAAACTACACAGAGAAACCCTGTCTCAAAAAACCAAAAACCAAAAGAAAGAAAAACAAAAAAAAAGCACCTGGGAAGTACCTTCCCTGAACTAAACACCCATCCTATAAAACCAAGGTGCTCTAATTCTTAGGCTTTGTATTCTAAGACTGGATGGGTCAGTCTGAACTGGATAAAACCCAGTACTAGTACTGTGATGTCTAGCAGACATGATGGATGGGTGATGGGAAGATGGGAGGCACACTCAGGCCCTTGTGGGATGCTATAGAAGAGGGTATAGAGCAGGACACCAGCTCCTTCTAGGAGTGCCTGGGGGAGCCTGGGCATGCTCACCGCTTTGTACTCCATCAATTCCATCTGCAGGCGTGCAATCTCAGCTCGCAGCGCACTAATCTGCTGGCTGGTCTTGTCCTGGTTCACCACCACCTTGTTTTTGATGTTGCGAGCCCGATTGGCATATTTGAGAGTGTTAAGCGTCTCCATGAAGTCTCGATCCGAGGGACTCACACAAGCGATCATGATGGTCTGGCTAAGAGAGCAACAAGCCTGGGTGAGGACAGAGGACAAAGCCAGACCCAGAAGTGCTGCTCCAGAGCAAAGGTTCTGTTCGTCCTGTCCCCTCCCCAATTTAATGCTTAAAGGACCCTGAACCTGAGATGTGGGACCCTGGACCACCTGGCCAAGATCTTCCACAGCACGAGAGGAAAATCCTCGAAAGCAGTTAATAAGGGCGATGCCTAATTGTAGAATTCTCTGCCCGGTGAAGTACATATGGCATGGCCTCTCTGTGGCCTAGCGTTTCCCGTTTCTTGCCTCATCGGGCTATATGGCTTTCTTTAGGATTGGCTTTCGTTGCTGTGAAGTAATGAAACTGAGTCTACCTAGCCACAAGTCACTGAATTCCTCAAGATTCTGACCCCCAAGTCTTCAGCCTAGGCTGAGAAGGCCCCCTAGGTCCTGGGAGTCAGGCTCTAAGCCCACATCAGTATTCTCCATCCAGGAACGTCCCCTACCCTTCCTGGACATTGGTCTTCAGATACCTGTTGCCCCCCAGAGAGTCCTGGAGCAACCGAGTGAGCTTGGAGTCCCTGTAGGGCACGTGCACTACCTTCTTGCTCTGGTCCCCCAAGGCGCTGATCACATTGCCCAAGGCCAGCTGTGGAAGAAAGTGTCTGAGTTCAAGAGTCATACTAGGAGGGCAGTGAACACAATCCCAAACATCTGTACCCTCTAGCACCAGCAGCACTAAGGCCTCTGGGGTGGTTTACAGACTGATATGATAAACTGAGGCCTGGGGGTGATGGAAGGAAAACCCAACAGGAGTGACTATGGGTGCCCCAGTTAGCAACTCAAAGAGGACTGGGCCGCCATTGAAGTATACAGCCTGCTTGAGCCTGTACCATCTGGCTCCTGGGGCTGGTGACTCTCCATATGCCTACCAGACCACAGTTGATGGAGATGCCCTCCTTGGCCCGTTCACCGGTGGCCCCTGTCCGCTTCAGCCGCTCGGAGCCGGCCAAGTCCACAAAGTGAAACTTAGCAGTGAGTGTCTCATACTCGGTACCCGTGGGGGCTGCTCCATCAGGAAGCCCCGTCACTGTCTCATTCACCTGCAGCAGAATGTGACAACTGGCTCACCCAAGCCCTACCTCCTGTTCCTCTGCTAGCCTTCCACCCCACAGTACCACCATTGGCAAGAGAGAGGGTAGGCTGCACAGTACCAAGCAAGCCCTCATGTGCAGAGCACCTGAGAGCAAGCACTGTATTTGTATACACTGTCAATGACCCCGCTGCATAACGGAGTGAGAGGCTGAAGAAGAAACACTGAGTGGTAGAGGCTAGTCCCATCTCTGGAATTCTAGCTTAGTCCCATGTTTGTTCATCCACTCCCTGGGATACACTTAGAGCATGTAGCTCCTGGGCCCCCAAGAGCACCTCACCAGGTCAGGTTGGGCACACACTCGCATCTGGCACAGGTGGATGGTGAAGATGGCATGGGATCGGGAGCTCTGAACATTCATCTGGGTGCTGGCTGTGGTTCGTGACAGGGCGCCCTGCTTCAGGCACTGGATCAGCTAGGAACAGATGCAAAGAGAAGACTCAGGACCCATGTGCTATATGGCTGTGGCCTTTAAAGATGCTCGTGTATAAGGGTGCTCACCTCCTCCTGGGAGTTGATGAGACGAGAAGTGACACCTGTGGTATAGATGCCACCGTTGGCATCCTCATGGATCTTGATGTTGGACCTGCGGTGGCGGGCATCAGGGTCGCGGGTGCTATCAAATAGGTCAAGGATCTCTTCGTTGTAGAGCTGTGATGGAAAGGAAACCATGGCTGCATTCATATGGTACATGTCCCAGAGCCCCAAGGGCTTTTTTGTATTTAAATACGATCTCAATTTGCTAAAGTGGAAACAAGCTCTGGAGTTTAACTTGCTGACCCCTGATCCTCCTAGACAGTGCTATCCTGCTCTGCTCCCCGAGGAACAGTATCCAGCAGCTCTCAGCTCCAGAGGAAGACTGGGGACAAGGACAGAGGGATACGGGTCCTAGGGGTAAGGAATGGGGAAGACATGAGCCTGCATTGGGAGGATCTCATCACGTTGCCAGTCTGGCAGAGATGGCACGAGGCTGTGGCTCCAGAAGAAGGAAGACAAAGCTCTAAGAGTCCACAGAGACTGAAGCTCCAAGCACTGTAATCTCTGAGGTAGAAGCGATGACTTGTTTGGATGGGGGGAGATCCCATCCAAACTACTGTGTGCCTTGCCCAAGGCTCAGGAGCAGAGGGAGCTAGAATGGGCACTGTGGGCCAGCCTTCTGGAAAAATAGTGTGCCAGGTGGTCAGGAGTGGCCAGCCCATTTTTAGATGTCTGTTGAGGGAATTCCTGTGATTGGAGCTGGGGAGAATGAAATGCTATGTTGTCAAAGGCAGGGGGTGGGGGTGGAGGGTGGGAGAAGGGCATTACCCAATAGAGTCCAATGGAGTCAGAGGAGCACTGCAGCCCTCAGACATCTAAGGCTTTGTTGGCCCTAAAGGGCAAAAATATCCCACAGGAAGGGGAAGAGGAAACAGAAGGAAGAGATGGTGGAGACAGAGTGCCATGGTGTCTGTCTATCTTGTATTAGGGTAGACAGACTGCATCAGTTAACCCCTTGTGGTTCACCCTTTGGCCTGAATTTACTAGTGTGCTCTTTGAAGTTCTCCATTGCAACAGAACAGCAAAGGGAAGAAAACAGAGACAAGCTTAATGGCATACAGACAGCAAGAAACACACATTCATGAAAACAAACATGCATACACACAAACACTCACGTACACACATGCATACTCACAAACACTTATGCAATCACACACGAACACACATCTATCCCTCTTATGGGGAAATCAGCAACCATGGGTGCACAGGAAAGAGACACTGGGGCAGGATACAGGGGCAAACCTCAGCCCTGTCCATCCCTCTGATGGCAAACAAGGTTCAGTTAAAGCCTCGGGGCTGGGAGGTGAGAGACCAGGGTGGTTCCAAACCCATTAAACACATCAGAGCAGGGCTCATTGGCAGGGGAAACTAGATGTTGAGAATCAGAATGACCAACTACACATTTCATAGGAGCCTTGTCAGGTTCCTGTAAGAAATATCAAGGTGGATCATCTTCCTGGACCTTTACCCCCAAGAAGGTCATCTTCTGGACAGAGTACCTACGTATGGGATTACTGAGTTGTCGGCACGGCCCAAACGTGAAAGAGACCAGAGAGCCCCTATGTGCTCCCCAAAGCTCATGGCTGTGCAGTCCAGTCTGATACCTCCCAAAGCTAGAGGACCAGAATGGAGGAAAGCCCCTCCTGGAAACCCTTCTGTAGAGACAGGCTAAGATACATCTCAGTCCAAAAGATACAAGTAGGTGCTTGGAGACAGAGGACAGGCTTGGTGGGGCCAGAACACAGTGATAGAAGCAGGGCTCCCACTATGTGCCAGGTAGAGGCTTCCATGCCAGACTAACTCCTATGGAAAGAGGTCAAACCCACTTTGCAGAAGTAGTTCAGAGTGGTCACATGACCTGCCTGCCTAGGGCAGGCCAGAATCAGTCAGGGTCTGAGGAGATCTTGGGCTACATCTGAAGCAGGAAACACTTCAGTTACCCCCAAGATTTTCTCCAGCCCTTGCTTAGATTTGCCTAGCAGCAGGGAACTCAGCCTCTGTAGATGTCTGCAGGGTTCCCTAGGCTCATTTCTCTGCATTGCCAGAAGCTCCAGCTTCCATGGTTTTAGGTTCCGACATATCTCCTTCCCAACCACCCTCCAAGGCCATAATACCTCTAGGAATTGGGCGCTGACTTTGAACTCAGGCCCAGTCATGCCCTGCTCCTGTGCCCGCCGCTTGCGTTCGTCGATGCCCCTGAAGAGGTGTGCAATAGCCCTTGGGATGATGCCCTGCTCCTCTTCTGATGTCACTGTGTCGAAGCCAGTGCCCATAGTGTATGTCTTCCCAGCCCCTGTCTGCATTGGCAAAGACAGAATGCAGGTGGTGACTAGGACTCTCTGGGGAACCAGCAAGCCTTGGCTTGGGTCCAACCCTCTTACCCATTACCTCCAGTCAAGTTGTCCCTTTTTCAATCCAAGAGAATTCAATCCTACAGAATTCTCTGATGGAAGCCTAACCAGCCATGCAGCCATAACTCAAATGCAGGGCAGAACTGCACAATTGGGCCTAGGTTGACTGCTCTCTGGTGGGCCTATCCCTCACATTGGGTGGGGTAGACTGAGGTTGAAATAGCCACTGGTTAGGGTAGGGGTGGCTTACCTGTCCATAGGCTAGCACTGTGGCATTATAGCCCTCAAAGCAGCCTTCAATGAGCTTGCTCACACAGGTTGAATAGATCTTCTCCTGCCAGGTATCCAGGTCAAAGACAAAGTCATAGGTGAAGGCCTTGTCCTTCCCCAGCAGGACCTGGGGCTCCCCAGGGGTGACGGAGGTACAGATGTGACAGCCTTCAATCTTCTCTTTTGAAAGCTGGGGTCTGATCCTGTATAGAGTGGAAAGAACAACTGGGTGGAGGTGACAGGCCCTCCTCTTACTTTACCAGCCATATTTCTGTTTACCCCACAAGCCAGGAAAGGAAGTAAGGTAGGAAACCCCAGGGAACACTTCAGTAATATATATATGAGTATCACCCAAAGCAGTGGTTGCTAACATTGATTGAATGCTTGGAACCCTGAACGTATGTTAGGTATGTTCTATATAAATGAACGCAAATGTTCTACATTGTAAACTCACAAGGGATCTATTTATTTGCCTGATTGTCCGTTGTACAACCTTGGGTCAGTCATTGAGGCTGAGGATGCCCAAGGTTGTACAATGAAGAGTGCAGGGGTGAAACCTTGGTGAAGGCACCCCCTGCCTCTCAGAGGCCTGGAAGTCAGTATCCCTCTTGCAAGGAGATGATAGCTAGCCCATTCTGGAGAGATAAAGCTTAGGGACAAGGTTGGTGAGAGAGGGTCAGGCTAGATGGCTCCACACAACTCTGGATCACATTCCTCTGTGCCAGAATCAGTTTGGGAGAAGGCCAGCACCTCTGCTGAGACCTGGAGAGGCTGCAAGGGTCTTCAGTGCAGCAACCACCTCCCCAAGTGCCAAGGCCTAGTGGCACTCTCAAACACAAGTTCTGGTTCTTTCCAGGAGTTGAGGGGAGACCAAACACAACCAGGGCAGCCTAGGTCAGGTGAAAAGCACCCTGTCAAGACAATGAGAAGGGACACTGAGCCAGCTGCAGGGTGGGCCCACATCCCAGACCCTGACTCAGAGGAGAATCCCAATTAGAAGTAGAGGTGGCACCAGTACTGAGTGGGGAGCCAGCCACGGGCAGAACTGTCTCTATCCAGCCACCCCTCACATCCTTTGCTAAGCTGCATCACCATGATGAGGTCCCCATGGCAACCAAGCATGAGTCAGTAAGCATGTGCATGCAAGGACTGGCAGAAAGCACCCTTCGGATATCCTAAAGCAAAGGTGGGGGGTAGACTCAACTGCCATGGGCTCACACAAGCAGCCCCATGGACTGTGCACTTACAATGAACTGCTTGTCAGGCCCCTCTCCCTAAGCCAACATTTACCAAGAGAAGAAACAAACAAGAAGGGCTAAGCCAGCACCTACTCAAGGCCCAGAGGCGCCTAGCTGCAGAGCCCAGTGTCTCCAAGTCACCATCTTGTCCTTGTCCCAGTTGCCACAACCCCCAGAGACCCACTCAGAGCTATCAACTGGGTGAGGAGCTCCCAAGCTGCACTCTGCTGTGGATGAGTGGACTGGGGCAGGGCAGGTGTGTGTGTGTGGCTGACTCAAACAAGTTTCTACCCATATGTGGGAGTCTGGCTTTCTTCAGAAGTGTTTTCTTTGAGGTATAAACAGTCACTTTAGTGAATGGCTCTCTCCAGAAATGGAAGCCCAAAGGAGTCCCCATTCTTACATTCTTAAGAGCCATACCAAGATCGGAGCCCAGCTTCTGAGCCTCTCCTCTGCTCATCTGAACTGGCTCCTGACAGAAAGGGCAAAACTGATTCTCATAATTCACTCTGGACTTCAAGACCAGAACCCTATGCGCGCGCGCGCGTGCGCGCGCGCGCGCGCGCGCGCACACACACACACACACCACACACGCACACACACACACACACCACCACCACCACCACCACCACCACCACCACCACACCTCAGGGCCAGCAGGTTCCTTCCTGGACTTCTACTTCTGTCTGAACCACTGCAGCTGATACACAGAGCTCACTGCCTTCCAGGCAATGCCTAAGAACTGACACATCTTAACTCTTGACCTCACAGCAACCCCAGGGGGTCATTGCTAGTGCCCTACTGACAGATAAGGAGACCAGGGCACTGTCATTCCCAGTCACAGACAGTGAGGAGCCATTCCAAGCCCTGGCAGGCCGAGTGCACTAGCCCTTCCACAGTCCTGTGGTAGGGCTTGGAGAGTAGAGAGGAGCCTCAGACACCCTGGGAGCACATGGGCAGCTGTAGAGAGTGAGGCATGGTATAGCATAGAAATTGGAGCTTTTGGTTCTGCCCTGGGCCTGTAGGGCCTAAGACTGGATGCTTCCTCCCAAGCACATAGATGCTTTTTTGGTGAACTGATGCAGCGGCCTGGAAGGACCCTCCAACTGTGTTGGCCAGCATGAGTTCCTAAAGACACCCTCCCTACCACGTGGCAGCCTGTGATGGGATTTCTGGATCCAGTTCAAATACCATTTCATTACTGCAGGCAAATGGCAATGCCGGCGATTGGAGAAGATTGAATCAACATCCCTGGAGACAGGGGGGAGCAGGCCTGCCTTCAGAGGCCTCCCAAGGTCTTCAGTGGCCAGCCCCCAGAGCATCCAAGGGCCGGTAAAAAGAGAGTGTAGGAGAGCAGTCTAGTAATGTACATAGGGTCAACCTGGGCTTTAGGTACCAAGAGTTGTGGGGTCTCCCTGGGATTCTATTTTCAGTCCAACACATCCTGATATAAGGGGTTCTGTATCAGAGAGCCATCTAGCCTCTTTCTAGCCTATTCAAAACACCAGGATGCAATTTATGAGGCGGTTCACCCAAGGGGGAAAAAAAAATGGGAGACAGAGGACACAGGCCTTTGATAAGTCACTAATTCTCAGAACAACTGATCTGGAAGAGGGAGAGTGTGTCAGTCTTATGGATAATGAGCGTCTACGGAAGCAAGCAAAGAATGAAGATCTCACAGATGCCTTCCCGTGTGTGGGTAGTGGGCCGGCCAGCACCCGCTATTATTTTACCTTGCTGGTTTATGAGCTGGGGTATCAATCCCCACTTCCCAGCAGGAGCCATGGCTAAGTCACTCAGGTAGTAAAACAAGAAGGCTGGTATTCAGCCTCTGCCCAGGCTAAGAGCACAGGCATTCTCCTACCTCCCTCACAGCTTCCTCTCCCTAAAAACTCCGCCCCGACCTTGCTAGAAACTTCCTCCCTCCTGCCACTGTTGAAGCTGGATTAAGTACTACATGTCCATTCAGGCAGTGCCAACCAGGGAACGGGGCTGCCCTGCCCTCAAGGGCACACTGTCCTGTGACAGCTGAGCTCATCTCTGGTGCCTGGTGGAGATTTTGAACCCTCAGCCCAATAGGCCAGAGACAGGAGACTTTGTCATGCCTCTGCCCTCTCATGGCCTAAGCCTCAGCCTGCACTTGGATTATACAGATCTCTAAGTTTTAGCTTTTTAAGAACTGCATCACCTTCCTGTCCACCAGTCTCTTCCACTGGTCCCACCCTGGATGACATCACTTCTGTGGGTTGCCCTCAGAGAGGCAGTGACCTATAGAAGGAGAAGTTTCTCTTTATAGCTGTGGGAGGAGGCACAGATGGCAACCACACAAAGCTGTATTCTTCCCAGTGGCATGGAAGGAGGGGTTGGGGTCTGTTGCCAGGTTCTCTCAACTGAAAGGTGGTCCCTGGGAGCTACCAACCAGGCCAGGACTAGGAAGAGGCAAGTGGGACACACATCTCAAGCACAAACCTGAGAAGGCAAGTATCAGTTGATTAAGACAGACTCTCTCATGATCCAGAGGTACCACGCCTAGGTACACTCCAGAAGGAATCAAACGCAGGTGAGCGCCACGCCTGCTCATCCATGTTTACCACGGATCTTCTCAGAATGGCCAAGTTATGGTGCTTATCAGTAGTTCAACGGCCAAAGAAAATGTACACATATACAATGAAATACTACTCAGCCATTATGAAGAATGAAATTGTTATTTGCAGAGAACAGACTAGAGATCCTCTTGTTTAAGCCAGGCCCAGGAAACCCTAATTACTTAAAAAGACTTGAAAAGGGAAAGAACAAGCAAAAGTCAGGAGGAAACATTAGAGTATAAGAGTAGGTCCAACATCAAAATACATGAGATGAATGCATGAGAAAGGCATTGAAATTCATTACTGCAGGATTAGAATAAAAGTGAAACATTTAAAACAATTAAATTGGCATACTATGGCCTCAGGCTAGTTGTCTATTATTATCAATGAAAGCTCTCAGCCTAAAGATGTTGTGACATTTCTGCACAGGGACAGTGTGAATCTCACTTCAGACCATCACTCTACCCTTTTTCTTCGCCCTGTAGGGGAGGGAGGAGGGCCCTGAGACCCTCTTCGAAAGGTGGGGGCCCCGCTCCACCCCCTCCCCCGGAATCTCCCAGAACAGAGCCTGCCTATTCGCCATTTGGCAAACGGCAGGCAGGGCGGCGCAGCCAAGGCTTTTCAGAGGCAGGATCTGGCACCGTGGCTGAGGTCGCCGGGCTTCCTCTGCTCACAAACGAGCAGTGGCTGGCGTGATGTGGGCGGCTGCCCCCACCCCCGCAGCGCTGAGCCGCAGCACAGAGACTTAAAGACCGGGACAAAGGCGGCAAGCCGAGCCCGGGGCCACGGGAAGAGCTGAGCTCAGCGGTTCCTTGGCTCTTCGGGAGCGGGACAGGACGGAAGCGAAGGGCAGAGGACACGGTGAGGGGGCAGGCCGGGGGATGCTGAGAGGCTGCCAAGGGCAAAACACATTCTCTGAAGAGGATAATAACTGAGTGCATCCGGGCACGTGCCCGGGACCCCATACCCAATCCCAAAGTTTAGAGGGAGCCTTACCTGTAAGCCTCTAATGACATCATACAACCCCTCCTAGAAGCTCTGCTCAGTGACCTTGGGCTCCTAGAGGTTGGCTGTGCTTTTTGGTGAAACTAGTTCCACCCACTCCGCTAGTGGCTAGGTGTCTCCCAGAGTTCCTAACCTACTCTGTCCCCAAATCTTCAGCCAAGGCTTCCAAGGGTGCAGCTTTTTGTACTTGAAAAGACTTCACTGATGAAAAATAACAGGCGGTGACTTTAAAATAACCAAGAGCTGTTCCAGGTTCAGAAGCTTTAATTTTAAAAAAAATGAACATTTATGTTTATATGTGTGTATGCATACATGCATGTAAGCATGTGTGCAGGTGCATATATATACAGCAGAGTGCACATGTGAAGGTCGGACAATGACCACTAGAGTCTATTTCTTCCCCTATGTGGGTCCTGGAGATTGAATTTACGATATTCTGCTTGGCAGCAAGCACTTTTACAGGCTGAGCCATCTTCTCTGGTCCTCAGAAGCTACTTTAAGATGATGATAAGGGGCTGGAGAGATGGCTCAGGGGTTAAGAGCACTGGCTGCTCTTCCAGAGGTCCTGAGTTCAGTTCCCAGCCTCCACATAGCAGCTCACAACTGTAACTCCAGCTCCAGGGGACCTGATACCCTCATACCAACAATATACATAAATTTAAAGATGACAATGAATCTGATTTCTGATGCCCTTTCTTTGTTGGAACATTACCTGGAACCCAATTTATCAAGTACTAAACTTCAGTTAAGGACTACCACCTACAGGGGCAAGACAACTAGATGCACATGGTGGGTCATCACAGTATGTCATTCCATTTATGATGGTCTATCCTGTCCACTAGCTCAAGGTCATTTGGCTAATAAGGAACAAGGCTGCCTTTCCATAGAGCTTGGGCAAATTAGTTTGCGCGCGCGCACGCACACACACACACACACACACTTGTATAAGATTTGTACCTGAGGGACTTCTGGGCTGAGAGATACTCTCTCCTTAGACCCATACCCCAAGGCTTTCAGAACCAGAGACCTGGACTAGCATTACCCCTCAGATGGCCAAAATAATCAACATGCTAGAACTTTCTGAAGGATCCTTCTGAAGTTTCATGGAGCTAAAAACACATCTTTTTTTTTTTTTTTTTTTAAATAATGAGTCCTTTCTAGAATCTTGAAAAGGAGCCCTTGAGGGCTGGTGGGAGAGCTCCAGAGGGACTATAAAGGAGCTTATCACCACCCAGTCTCTGGCTGTGCTGTATCCAAGCTTGATAGAAACCAAAGGCGGCTTTAGACCCAGGGGCTTGTTCCTCATGCCCAACCTGAATCCTCATGCCTAACTCCAACCACAGGTGGCAGAGGAGAGTGATGGCCCAGCTGCTGTGCTCTTCATGGTGTGCATTTGGCTCATGTATGCAAGGGAAAAGAAAGGAAAGGGATACAGAGGAGCCTCATGGTCTCTATTCTGCCCTTTTGATGCAGAGTCACTTTGCTATGCTATGTGACCTGCCAAGGGGCAGCTCTTCCTCAGCAGTGACCAGGCAAGATCAAAGGGGAACTTAGCTACAGCCAGAGGGATTTAGATAAGCTAGCAAAAAGAACTTCCTGCCGGTGAAGATTGTTAAATCATGGAAAGGAGAGCCTGAGGGAATTGGAAATCATTCCTTGGGGGAGGGGGGAGCAGGCTAGCTGTCCTTCCTGCCTTCTCCCACTCCCTAGTCTCTCCTCTGAGGATAGTCCTGAACACCTACTGATAACCTGGGTGCAGGTACACTTATGCACATGAACACAGGTAATGTGTTGTGATAACACTGTGAAGCAGGGGACACATGTATCATTTTGCTGAAACTCCAAAGGTGACATTTCACAAACCCAGAATCCCACAATTTATAATATTGCAGATGAAATTCAAAGCAGCCTTGTCTGTGCCCAATCCTGCTTCAGTCACCAGGCTACACCTTGACAGGGCCAGAGGGGTCAGGCTGGAGGAAAATGATCATTTTAGAATCCCTGCTGATCCCACCAGCAGTTGCCTGCCTGCCTGCAGGGAAAGTATTTTCACCACTTTGTAGCTAAGGAGGCTGGGCTGGGCCATTTGTAGAAAGCAGGTTTCCTTTGCCCTCTGTAGCAGCCCCAACTCCCAACACACACACACACACCCCTCTCTCTCTCTCCTAGGCAGCCTGGCAACCTGCCAGTTCTGGGGAAGACTGCTAGAAGCAAAATCCTTGCTCTCTCAGGGGAGTCTGGCTTTCAGACGCCCAGGGGCTTTTAGCTGACTTAGCCTAGACAGGGCATCTTCCCATCGGGGCTAGTCTTCTCTCTGTCAGGGTAACAACATCTAGTTCAGGGTGCTGACTCTTCAGCAGAGTGGAGAAAACCCAGCACTACTAGAGACAGAGCCATCAGGACCCTATGGGAGCCAGTAGATATCACTGTTTGCCTATTGGAACCTTCCCTGGGTTTTCATAGTCAACTGGAGTCCAGTCTTCCTATGGGGACAAACTGGGCTGGCTCTGCACTCCCAAACAAGAAGGTTTTGTATTGTGGGGTCAAAGGGCATGAGTTTATGAGGCCCTGGCAGACCTGGTGAAAAGGGTCAGTCAACACACTCTGCCCATCTTCTGCCTCTGAGATCATGGGGAGGGGGGCATGACACTCCACAAAATCCTAAAGAGGCATTGGAGTGTCTGCAACTCCAACCCCCTCCCCTCCGAGGGGGATGTCCTCAACTTTACCCTTTCAGTTCATCCTGGAGTCCTGGCCACTGAGTTCTGAGTCACACCCAGAGGCAAACAGGGGAGGGCACCTGTTCTGAGACGCCTGGGGAGAGCATTGTTGTCCATGATCTCAGCCTCAGGGGCACACCCCAGGAGAACTGAAAGCAGGCAGGCATGGAAGCAGCAAGCAGATGAGTGAGATGTCAGAAGCCAAAGAGCAGGAGGTTGGGAGAAGGCTAGCCCCTGTCTGAGGGAGGTACCCCAGCCTGTGATTGGCTAGTCAAGCTGCCAGACTGTGAGCAGCACCAGGCACTCCCTGAGACCGGTCAGGGTCAGACTCCTCAGCCTTTGAGCCTTTGAAAAGGCAAACCCAGCTCAGGGAAGTGCCACTCAGCTGTGCTTTCTCTGTCCCTACCCCCACCCCCTTTGGGCATCTGGTAGGGGTTTTCCATGACCTCCCAAGAGACAGGAGACACTGCAGCATCAGGCTTAGCACAGATCCCAGAGCTGTGCCGGCATCTGCATCTGGCGGTGGTGGGGGCAGCTCAGTAGGGGCTGGGCCCAGGGGACACTCCCCAGCTGAGGAATGCCAAGCAACAGGCAGCTGGCTGGCTGGCTGGGATAGAGGGCTGTGAGCAACCCCCCATCTCACTGGCCCTGTTGCCATTCCCGATTACAAATCTGTAGGCAGCTGGCTTTCTGATAGGGTGCTCCTCATTTAAATAGGGCAGCTCAGCCAAGAGAAAGGACAAGCAGTTTGCCATGTTACCAAGGTAAACAGGCATCCAGGGACAGGGACCATAGCATGTCCTCTTCCATACCCTAGAGAAGGTGGAGGTCAAAGAAGAGTCCACCAGAGACCCAGATGGTGCAGCCAGTAGGCCACCACCTGCCCTATGGCTTCAGGTTCCCTCAGAGTACCTTCCCCCCAATCTTCTCAGTTGAGGCAGATAATTGGCAGAGTTAGCTCCAGCTGTTCCAAGGTGGAGGGGCAGGAGACACTACTTCCCTCAACGCCCTCAAGGAACTGACATCCAGAGGATAACATGAGAGGCCTGGGAACCCAGGACACCTAGGGCTCCGCCTTTGACTGGAGTGGCTACCCCACAGTTCTCAGCCTGTGGGTCACGACTTCAAAAAGACCATTGGAAAAGACAGATATTTATATTACGATTCATAAAAGCAGCAAGATTACAGTTATGAAGTAGCAATGAAAATGATTTGCCCGGGGGTGGGGGTGGGGGGTGGGGGTGGGGGGTGGTTCAAGGTAACATGAGCAATTTCATTAGGTAGCAGCATTAGGAAAGGTGAGAACCACACCTCCTTGCCTAGAGAGGACAAGGTGGAGCTCAGGCAAGAGACAGCTTCAGGGACCTAAGAACGGGAGAATAGAAGCTTCTGTAACACAAAAGAAAACAGCAGGGATTTGGGAGCTCAGGCCATGGTGGTGATAGGCAGCTATGCCCAGCAACCGCTAAGGCAAATTTGGAGAGCTTTGCCCTTGCCACACATCTGCTCAACATCGTTTGCATTTTACACATCTTTCACCACAACAAGGCAGGGCCATGACGCTTCTGAAGAAACTGAAGCTTAGAGACCACAGCACTAAGCCAATTAGCAGCTGGACTGAGGAGCCAGCTGGGGCAGATTAGGAATGTCTGGTAAACCTGTGCTTGCAAAGGAGAGTGCCCTGAGTTCAGATCCTGCCTTTCCTATCCCTGCTCTCCTGTGTGTACTCCTGAGACTCCTTGGTCAGCTGAGCAGGACAGCACAGGCACAGCAAAACTTTTAAGCTTCCTGTCCACTACAACATACTTCTGCTAAAATAATAATAGTTGCAAGTGAATTAATTTTTACTAAGTAGTTCATTATCACTTAAACTAGAGAGACATCTCTTAAGGTAGGGTTTTTTTTGTTTTGTTTAAACATTTTGCATCACATCCTGTATTTTCTTCCCTGCAAGGACACTACGCCCCTCCCCTCCTCACCCTAAGAATGTATCTGCGCAAGGAGCAGACCAGAATCAGCCAAATGTTCCCATTCTCCAATGGGCAAAATGAGGTCCAGAAAGACGAAGAGGAAGGGGCCTCGGACACAGGCTTAGCCCTGCCCTTTGCCCCCAGAGCTCTACGAGAGTGAGCAGTGAGCGAGCATCAGGCTTGTGTTGCCTTGGTTGGTTCCCTGGCCCCAGCCCCAGCCCCAGCCCCACCCTACCTCTGCTCTGATGTTTTCAAATGCTAAGATCCAATCAGGCAGGCAGGCTGGGTAGTGGAGGGGGCCAGTTTCCGGGGCCTGTGGTTGCTACACTCCACTTCCTAGTGATGACAGAAGCCCTGTTTTTGAAACCGGAGGCCACTACCACGATTCTCAGGTCTCCACACAGCCCATAGAGGGCCCAGTTTCCCAGGTCTATAAATGGGGCAGCATGGGGCACTGGCATTGAATGGCATTGCTTAGCTTTGGGACCCTGAAAGCACCCCACATAACGACCCCACAGTTTTGTCTGTCTTTACTCTCCTTGCCTCCCCAACAAAGTCTTGATTAAAAATTTAGGTAGCCATTGACCAAGATTTTAGAGAAGGCTAATACTTGGGAAGTAGCTGCAGTGAGATATCCCAGCTAGGAGAGGGAAGGGGTGGTCCCCTGGGTCCCTCAGTAGTCTCAGTGCCAGCTGTGGGCTAGCCAACGCACCTCCCCCTCCCCAGCACACTAAAGGAAGAAAGCTGAACAGTCAGGCTAAGATAAGGGGAAGGGGCTAGGCAACACCAAGAACTCTCCTTATGGTGTGGCCCAGAGCTGGGGTTGAAAGGGTCTCAAATGAACTCACCATGTGACTTGGCTTCCTTCCCCAATTTTAACTTTGCTAACTTGCTTTTCTCGCCCCCACTTGTGCCCCCCATTTGTCAGGCCTCTGTATCTGCAGCATGGCGCTTACAGCTCTGCCTCCTCCCTCTCTGGCTTCTGTTCACCCTTCTCCGCCACCCCAGGTAAAGGCCAGTTCAGCCTTTAGAGTACAGGGATTAATGGCTAAAAGGATCACAGGCAGGCAGAGGGACTGATTGGGAATCTCTTGTGTGAGGGTGACTGGCCTGGATTCAGGGGCACATGGGTCTGACTCCACCTAGCAGGGGAGTCCAGTGTGAGGATTTGGGGGCCTGCACACCGATGGCCGGCCCTCTTTCCTCCATCCTGAAAGTTCCCTCTTTCTGACTCTCAGAGTTCAGGCCTCCAAGCAGTGCTTTGTACATAGGCAGCTTCATCCCAGTTACAAGCCAAGAGCCCCAGGGTCCCCTTTCTAACATTCCAGGGCCTCTCTTCCCACACATGCCCTGATTAGCCCCAGATCCCAGAGTTCACCATAAGTGATTCTCATGGGAATTCAGAAAGCACTTCAGTCAGAGATGCGAAAGGACTTCCAGGAAGTCAGAGAGACAGCTGGATTTGCCAGCAGCTAGGAAACTTAAGGCACTGGGTAGGTCTAGGCAATCCCAAATCCTTGCTCCTTTTCATAAATGTGCCATTGGACTGTAGCCCCAAACCCAGTCCCTTCAGTGACACAAGCGATTTCTGGGGGTGGGATGTAAAAAGAGATCCTAAACCAAGGAGAATTCCCCCCAGAGCACCTCACTGGCACCATCTGCTCCCTTTGCCAGCCCAGTCCCACCCTCAGCTCTCTGATTAGAACCTGGGTTCTGTCCAGGCATTGTCTGCCTTGCACGGCCTGCTGCCCATTGAGGTCTGGCGTGTGCCGGGCTGGCTGATCAAGAGCCAGAGGGGATGAGTGGGCGGGGCTCTCACCTTCCTGGAGCCGCTGCAAAGGCCGGCTCTTCAGCAGTTCAGTTTCCCCACTACTTCATCTACACAGGTGACTCTAGTTGGGAAGAGTATCCCAAAGACCTGGTTGCAGAGGGCAGGCACCATCCCTTCTCTGTGGTTAAGGTCCCAGAAACTTCCTGATGGTGGTCATGGCAAGGGATCATTAGCTTTTCCCTGACTCTCTACATAGCTGCCCATGCCACTAGGCTCTTGAAGTGGGAACCCCATTATTTTACCATGCCGGGCCCTCACTGGGGACTCTGAACCTAGGGGGAAGGCCTTTGTTTGGCTCTCTTCTGCAAAATGGAGTCTAAAGGAAAGCCCCCATAGTTAGGGCACCCCACCTCCTGCTCTGTCAGTTATGGTTCACACTGGTTGGGGGTTAGGGCTCTGTTTTCTTTTTATGGTAGGTAGCTCGCCTCTCCCCATCTGCTGTAGGTGCCATATTTACACTCCCACCCCCACCAAGCTTCCCTCGACCTCCAAGGGTTCCCGCTGCAATGTCAGCCTCAGTAGCAGCCTGGCTCCGCCCCACCAGCCCACTAGGCACCTGCAGGGCTCCTCTTTGTCTCAGGCAGTTCAGTGCCAGGAAGAGTGTTCACAAGCGATGTTCTAAGTGCTATAGGAGCTGCTGGACTGGGGGGCCCTCAACCGCCCTCCCTCAGCAGCTGAGCTATATACTGTCTCAGTGCCTTCCCTTTGGGTTGCACAGAGCAGGGGTATCTTCTCTGAGGTAGGAAGAGGGAACCTATTCATTCCATTGCTTTCTCTGATCTTGTCTAGAAGCAGCTTCCAGAATCCCTAGAATCTGGGTCATCTCTGACCCAGGGGATCTGGAGATCTGTTTCAGAGACCCACCCTCGGCTTTGACTATGCCCCTCCCCCATCTACAAGACCCGAACAGAGATGGGTGCTCCTCTGTATATTTGAGAGTTGGTGACCAGCTCTACATTGATACTCTCCCAGTATGTCCTCAAAGAGAAGGCCCCAGAACCCAATCAACAGAGCAGGTGAATAGCATCTCCACCCAGCACAAAGAACACAGATGGTTCAACTTTGTAGCACTTCCTGTCCCTCCTGCACCTGTGTGCCCCTTGCAAGAGAACCCATTCAGTCATGTCCTCTGCCCTCCTAATGTCTGCCAGATCACTCCTAGTACCTACAGATATTGGGAATGGGACTCCAGATAAATCTAGGGATCCTCCCTCCCTGCTCAGTTTCACCTATGTACTTGTAAAAGTAGCATTCGGATCGTGCCATCCCCTTTCACCATTCCGGAGCTGGTCCCTCAGATACACCTTTCCCTTCCTCCCCTCGCTCCATCTCCTTTTGGGGCAGGACCAGCAGGGTTCTCTCCAAAAGCCTTTGGCACCCTGTGGAAGGCCAAGGCACCATTCCAACCCTTTCATGGGTCTCACAACCGATCTTTGTCTGCAGTACCAGCTCCCAGGATAGTGAACTGGATCAAGAACACAGAACTAGCTAACCGGGGTAGATGGGGGGAGGGGGGATTCCCTCCTATACCCCAGAATGAGACAGCAGCCTCATGGGGAAGAGAAGAGGAAACACACAGACGCTCCGGCCTGGGCCAGGGCTGGGTGTGAAATACCGGATTTCCTTGTTTATTCGATTTTCTGATCATTAAGGGCTCCCAAGAGGGGACAGAAATTACCACCCAAACAAAGCCACCTTCCATCAGTCCGCAGGGCCGCCGCTCCCCTGCAGCAGCCGGGCCAGCGCGCGTCGGCCCCTCCTCCTGGACTGCGGGCTCCAGATCGAGCAGTGCCCGCGCCCCCCTCCCTGAGTCCACGCGAGACAAAGCCCGAGCCCCCTCTTCGCACGCCCTTTCCCCGCCATCGGTGCTCACCTGACGGCCACTTTGACGCAGCAGTCGCCCTGGCCAGCCATGGTCCTCTGGCTCTAGGGTCTGGGCGCGGATCAGGGGCGGGGGTCCGGGGGCCACTGCTCCAGGCAGCGGCTGCGGCTGCAGGAGGCGGAGGCGCGGACACTGCTAGCGAAAGCGACCTCGCAGGCTGGAGGTGACATGCTCGCAGGAGGCGGCAGAGGGGCTCACCCGCGGCCGGCCCCACGGGGCTGGTCCCGCGCGTCTCCTCCAGCCATCGCGCGGCGATGCTGAGCTAGCTGACAGCCGGCGGTGAGACCCGCACTCCCTACGGCGCGACACACGCGCGCACACACCTCCCACCCGGGCCGCCACCTCCCGCCGCAGCGCGAACAAAGGGGGCGGGGGCCGAGCCGCCCCAGGACCCACCCCCAGCCCCTAAGAGCCACACAGGGCTCCGCCCCTCCCTGGAGCCGCCAATAGAAGGCCCCAACGAGCAGCAGAGGCGGGACTTGAGCCTTTAAAGGGACCTCTTGGCTCGCGTCCACCGGGTTGCTGGGAGGGGCTGGTAGGATTGGAGGGCTCGGGAGCGGGGGGAGTGTGGAAGCGGGAGTGGCGTGATGGACTTTTCGCTAGGAACTTGACCGTTCGGGAACCTCGGCCCTTGAAGTCATGGTACCTCAGCCTCAGTGGAACCTTCCTTTCCTAAACGGGGAACGGGATAAAAGAGGAACAGCCCAAGGTCATACAGCGAAACTGTGGCTAGGCTTGGGTAAGAACCCTGACCTCTGGAGAGTGTGCTGCACTTCAGAGCATCCCACAGCGATTAGCAACTCGGTATTTGGAAAAAGCGTCCCTTCTGCATTTATTCCCGTAAATTCGCCAACCTTTATTGAAGGGGATTCTTGATAATGTCTAAGTAAATTTCCCCACCTCCACCCTGCAGCTTCTTAAAGCCCATCTTTGGCTTTGATTGCTGGCCAGCTCAGACTCTCTCTACTAGACTAGGGTCCCATTGACCTTTGTGACCCACAGATGACCCACTGAGCTTGTTTCACACTCTGCTTTGTGACAGTGGGGGCAGAGGGTCAATGTGGGAGGCCAGAGCTGCCTGGGAAGTGGTAGGAACAAAGGGGCACTTTAACTCTAGATACCTGAGAGAGGCTGGATAGTAAAATGTGTGGGAAGGAAAGACAGAGGCCAGCAGCTACTGTCACAAATAATTATATAAAGGACAGGGGGCATCCCTGAAGACTTCAACACAGCGCCTTGAGAGAGGAGCCAGGTGCTGGGAAGTCACAGTTCCCTCTCCAGTTCACCTCCCCTCCCTCTGAGGCCCCCTCCCTCTGAGCCCCACTCCTTCTCCCTGCCCCCCAACTCCCAACATTAGGGCCATTCACAGGGCCTCTTACCAGCTGCCTTCCCTCCACTGCCTTCACCCAGCTCCCTCCTCTGGAAAAGGCCCAAGAGGAGGACCCAGCTGCAGCTCAAGATGAGGATGGAGACCTCTGGGGGAGGGGAGGCAGGGGAGCCTGACTCCCAAGCTTCTTGCATCAGCCTCTGATGATGAAACCATGTCAGAGATTTTGGCAAGGGCTTGTGTGAGTTAGGGTCTCAAGGACACAGTTCTTGGTGCTATCACCCCCCCTCCCACCCCATCTGTGGCTGCTCTGCCCAGGAACCCAGAGTGGTAGTGGTGGTCTGTGTAAGGGGTCCTGGTGGAATCCAGCATATTAATATTAGCATCTGGAGCCCAAAGCCAGTGAATCACATCTCTTAGAGCAAGAGGCTGGCAGGGTGCGGCAGAATGGAGATTCTCCCTGTCTTCCAACCAAAATGGCCAGAGGAAGGACAGTGATGCTTACGAGCCACCTACACAGGCAGGTACCTTCTTTATGTTCCTGTTCATCCCCCTAGCCTCATGAGCTAGGTTCTAGTGTTCTTCTTCAATATTGCAAGTGGAGAAATAGAGTCTCAAGCAGCAGAGGATATGAACTCACTCATGTGGTTCTAAGCTTCCCATCACCTCTAAGGGGATGCCTGTGGGGAAGGGAGCAGGACTGGCCCGGCTTTCCTGAAGGTGCCTCAAGCTGCAGGCTTAGGACTCCTGGCTAATAACGTTGTGTTTTCACCAAAATGCTGTCTCTCCCATCTATCGCTGGACATCTTTGGTACTTAATTCTGGTTTCCTGTTTGCCATAGTCTTCTCAGACTTCCAAGAGTAGGTGACCCTTCTGACTCATAGTTCCACTGCTGGGAAATGCCACCAGAGCTGTCCCCCACTACATCCTCTGACGTCCAGGGTGTCCAGTTAGGGTGAGCAAGGAGGCACATGGGCTGCAGATTCAGGTCTCCTAGATGGGCTTCAGGGTTCCAGTTACCCCACCCACTTCAGCAGCTACCTCCTGAGCCATCAAGGAGCAGAGGTCCAGACCCTGGCTCCTAGGCTCTGCTGTTCAGAAGTGAGGGACTAACTGGGCTGAGGTCATGTGGGGATCCAAGGTGAGAAAGAGGCTTATGCTTTGCAGTTTGGAGAGATTTAGATTAGGTCAGAGAAAGCCTAAGACAATCTCTGCCCGTTTTGAGCTCTATCCAGCTTCAATAACCACTGCTTCTTTGCTGTGTTCCCACCTCCAACCTCTTCCCAGCTGCTCTTCTTTCCTTCTCCCCTTCCTAAACCCTGATTGATGTTTCTCAGGATCAGCTACTGTATGCAGCCCGCAATGCTTACACATGCGTGCACATATATGCGAGAGCGTGCGCAAGCACGCACACACACCTGGCACACACCCATGATGACTCTCAGGATCAGCTACTTCATGCATATGCAACCCTCAATGCTTCACACACACACACACAGAGAGAGAGAGACAGAGAGAGAGAGAGAGAGAGAGAGAGAGAGAGAGAGAGAGTTGGCTCTGAGCCCCTAACTGGACTAGAGTATAAGCCTTGAATCCTATTCTGAGCTGAGTCCCTTCCCCCAGGCATCTTGGGTCCTCCATCATTTCTCCTGACAGGAGCTGTGGGCGTCTGGGCAGATGGGAACCTAGGGGAGGTGTGGGAAGCCCCCTCCAAGTCAGGAAGCTCCCACGCAACTGTAGTTAAAATACTCCAGCAGTGACTTAGGGCAGCCATCTGGTCCAGAGCTCTCTCAGACACATTCCACTTTTTAACAGCAATGCTGTGGGAACAAATAAAACCACTGAAGGGATACCCGTAGGTACCAGGAATGTTTCCAAAGGTGGTCTGAACTTGTGTCTTCTTCCTCCCTCCCCTGACGCCTTCAGGGGTGGCACAGGGTGATAGCATTACAAAATCTAAATAAGCCCAGGTATAAATGGTGGTGGTGGATGACACAGGTATAAATGGTGGTGGTGGTGGATACAGATCCGGGGACCTTGAGTTCTAATCCCAGGCCTTTCCCAGCAGCCATTGTGTAGTTCCATGGCAGCAGACCTTAGCCTGTCCTCCAACAGTATCCTTAGCAGATGTCCAGCTATAACCTGCCATGTCCAGCCAGAGGCAGGGCCCCTTCTTCCCACCAGCAGGAAGCTCAGAACCCCAGAAAAGGTCCGCTGAGCTGCAGACTCAGGAGATCTGAGCCTCACTTCCTGTGTTTAGGAGGAGACAGACTGAGCCACAGAGGAAACCAAAGTCCGTTATAAATAGCAAGGAAGGCAGAGAGCTGTGGGTTTCCAACATCCATCAGTCTTAAACAAACTCTATTTTTGGCTTCAAATAATAATTAGGATTTAGTTAATGCTCTATGTAGCCTCCACCATGTGTCTATTTTTTTAAAGCAGGGTCTTTCCACGAAGCACAGGCTAACATTGAAACTTATGGTCCTCCTGCCTCAGCCTCCAGAGCACTCCAGGCATACCTCATTGTACACAGTTCTCTCTCTACCCCTCCCCCCTTCTGTGTTTTGAGACAGGGTTTCTTTGGGTAGCCCTGCCTGTTCTAAACTCACTCTGTAGACCAGGCTGGCCTCAAACTCAGAGATCCTTCTGCCTCTGCCTTGGAGTGCTGGGACTAAGGGCATGCACCACCACCACCCTGCCGTACATGGTTCTTTTTTTTTTTTTTCCTTCTTCTTTTTGGTTTTTCAAGACAGGGTTTCTCTATGTAGCTTTGGAGTCTATCCTGGCACTCGCTCTAGAGACCAGGCTGGCCTCGAACTCACAGAGATCCACCTGCCTCTGCCTCCCGAGTGCTGGGATTAAAGGCATGCGCCACAAACGCCCAGCTCGTACATGGTTCTTAATTAAACATGATGACATTACCTACCTTTCTACTTTGCTGTACCTTCGAACACTATCGATGTGGCAATTCTCAATGTCACCAAGTCCTAGACTCAAAAAAGAACCCCCAGGTCACATTTTCCTGCCATTTTATTTTCAAGTGAAGACACCGAGGCCCAGGGAGGTAAAGAGACTTGTCAAAAGTTGCATAGTACAGTAATTAGGGGCTGTGCTGCAAGACTGGAAGTTTGGTTGCTGTGCTGTCCCAGGGCAGGCTCCATGGCAGCATGATAAGGACCCTAAGGCTAAACATCTGAAATTAGACTGTCGTGAGTTTATAGTCCTGACAAAACTTTGGTCTGAGTGAAATAACGAAAGACAGCCCAGAGGTTGAGTTGTGATCTTCTGAGTCACAGAGATCTGGGCTTCCAGCCCAGTTCCTCCCCTTATGAGCTATGTAACCCTGGGCCAGTGATGTAACCAGGCTCAGCATTAGCTCCCACATCTCAAAATGAGGAGGACCACAGTCTCAGGACCATTATGAGGTTACCTACAAACATCCAGTGCTTGCCTCAAAATAGGTGTCAAGCCTTGACATTGTCCTTGGATTCTCCATCTTTTCTCCAGTAGAGAAAAGATGTCTGGACAGAGGGGCTGCTTCATTAAAAAGAATAATATGGGGAGGGAGAGGATTCTCAAGAGTGAGTGTGAACAAGGCTGAGAGGGACAGGTTATGAGGTTGAGGTGTCATTAGTGTGGGGGCAGGGATGGAGTTCAATGGTTTGCCCTGCATGCTGGGAGTCCTAGCTAGGTTCCTCTAAGCAGTCAGTGTAAGATCTGCTGGGCTGAGAAGGGAATCTGCAGGAACTTACCCACCCTCTGCTGACTACATAGTAGCATCATGGGAGCCAGGGTGCTTTCCAGGAAGAAACTTTAGCTGTATGGACCTTTTTATACACAGGTAATCCTAGACCACCTCCCTGGGGGTTGGCCCTCTGAAAGGGGAGAGTTTGTACTCATCCTGTAACGACATTGGACTGTGTTATATACATGTTTTAATCTACCCTCAGAATCTTCTATGAGGTATACAGTTATGACTGTTTTGTAAAAGAGGAAATGGGCTCAAAGGTCACTTGGCTAGGGTAGTGGTCATTAGTGCTGTTCACATATTTCCTGCACTCGGCCTTCCAGCATAGGGCAGGACTACATGTCCTTAGTCCTTTGATAGTAAGTGGCCATGTGACTTCCAATAAAAAGTGAAGCTTTAAGAGCCATGGTCACTGTCACACCTGTGTTGTTCACAAACAATACATGAGAAATAAACCTTTATTGTGTCTAACCTCTGAACTTGTGAGTTGTGTGTGGTCCTAGCAGAGCCTAACCTGCCCCAATGCTGTTAATAAAAGCAGATCCAGAGGCTGGAGATCTTCCATCTGTAAAGATGCCAAAGAGCCCAAGTGATTTCCGGGGCCCTGGCCCACACACAGGTAGAAACCTCTTTTGGGTTCTGATCTCCTGGGCTACTTAGAGGCAGATGAAAGAAGACAGAAGTCTTTTACCATCTACCTCCATTCATCCTGATTTAACTAAGATTTGACTACATTTCCTAGTCACTGGGTTGTCGTGACTAAAGAAATATGTGGCTACATATTAACCCTTTGGGGTCCCATAGCTACATTGGCTGTGCTGTTCTGATCCCCAGGGGTACAGGAGTACAGGAACCACCTCGAGAAGTCAAGGGAAAACTCGAAGGGCCTTCCTCTGCCTCTGCCTGTCCTGTCAGTAGGAACAGTGCCCAGGTCAGGACTCAGGACATATCTGTATTCATCTTTAGCTCAAAGATTGGCCCTGTTCAGGTCACTCATTCCTTTGGGACTTAGTTACTCCTCAATGAGATAAAGGCACTACAGCCGGCTATGGTAGCTGCTCAGAAATATAGGACAAATCCATTCTAGAGCATAAAGATCTCAGAGGCAAAAGCAAGATAATAACAACTCCCATTTCTGAATGTTGTGCTGAGCACGTGGTAAACATTTCGGCTTCATGCAGTAATGTAATGCTCACACCCTTGGAAAGAGGAATAATTATCCCCCACAAAACAAACCAGGAAGGTCATGATGTAACTCACAGACAGGGTTCAAACCCAAGCAAGACGATGATGGTGATTTCATCTTGTGTTGAACTGCCCATGAAGGAAAAGGCTGGACCCACCCTTGACAGCTAATGAGCTAAGAAAGTGAGCAGAGTTCCCTAGGAACTCACCAGCTTTGGGCGTGAATGGGCATGATCACAACAGCTTTTGCTATAGGCACAAATGCCCACCAGCAAGGAATGGGTACAGAAACAGGCATTTTCCTGATGGAATCCTACTCAGCAATGATAAGTGATGAGCTACGGACACGCTATTGATGCAGAGTAGATGAATCTCAATGGTACTCAGTGAAAGAAGCAGACCAAACAGCACATGCTGTGTAAACCCACTGAAAGGAACATCCTAGAAAATGTATGTAGTGAGCTGGGCATTGGTGGCGCACGCCTTTAATCCCAGCACTAGGGAGGCAGAGACAGACGGATCTCTGTGAGTTCGAGACCAGCCTGGTCTCCAGAGCGAGTGCCAGGACAGGCTCCAAAGCTACACAGAGAAACCCTGTCTAGGAAAACAAAATAAAACAAAACAAAAAAACCAGAAAATGTATGTAGTGAACCTAAAGTGTCAGAAAACAGGTCAGCGCTTACCTGGCAGAAGGAGCCATAGGGGCAGTAGATGGCACGAAAAGGTCAAGAGGGGCCGCAAAGGGGCACAAAGAAAGTCTTTTGGGTGGTCGGTATATATGTAAGGTAAAGATGATCTGACGGGTATATGCGTTTCTCAAGGCAAAGAGAACTGCTGTATGTGCTGGAGATGTGCAATTTACTCGGCTAATTTTATCTCAACAAAGCTTCTTTGTGTGTGGAGGTCAAAGGTCATCATCTGGTGTCTTCCTTAATTGCTCGACACCCTTTCGGAGACAGTCTCTCACTGAACCGAGATCACCATGAGCCACAGGGACCCACCTGTTTCCCTTTCCTATCCCATCCCCCAAGCTGGGATTACCTACATGTGCCACAGTACTGGGCTTTTTACATGGGTGCTGGGAATCTAACCTCAACTCTTCATGCTTATCCAAGTGCTTTACCAATGGAGCCATTTCTTTAGCCCAATATAGCTGTTTTTCAAAGGTGACTTACTCCAATTTCTTCTTTGCACAGAGGTGCAGACTGACTTACAACTTTTCTGGGGTCATAGAGGCAGACCTCAACCCCTGAGGCCCTCTCTCCCCTGTATCACATGGAAAGGAACTCAAAGAGAGCCCCCCCCACCCCGCCCAGTGGGTTGGGGGTAGTGACAGGGAAGTAGAAAATGTGGCCTCAAACAGGAGATGGGGGCAAGAAGAGCTTCAAGAGGTCAGTCAAGGCAAGCCAAGTGAGGCAAGGGAAGTAAACGGATGAACCCCAAACCTGGGGAAGAGCAGCAAGCTTCCAGAGGAACGAGCCCCTCCTCTGTTGACAGCACTTTCTCCTCCGATGAGACCTGAAAGGCCACTCTTGTCCTTGAGTTATTGATTGTCTGTCTCCCTGGACACATCATTTCCTTGGCTGTAGTAGACATGTGTCTGGGCCAGGCCCCACCCAGCAAATGGCCAGCACTTAACACTTTACACTCTAGGTTAACCTTGAAGGTGCCAGCTCTCCAGAAATGCAGCCAGCCTGAGAATGTTACTAGGCAGTGGTGGATGCCAGTCCCTAGGCAGTATATGTTGGATCTCATGGGCCATTTTAGGAACAGTTCAAAGGCCCTTTTGATTGACAGTCAGTTGGCCTGAGGTGACATCACTCTTTAAAAGTTTGCCTGTGTCCTTCCTTAGTTCTGTGTTTTTTGAAACTTGGTCCAGTGGACAGAGAGATACATTGCCCTAAGCAGAGTGTCAGCAAGGTCAAGGGAGGGCGCACAGAAGAATGAAAAGACCTTTTTCTTTCTTCCCTCCTCTCTGTAATCTCCAAAGTAAGTTGGAGGACACAAATGTCAGGCTCAGACTGGGTGGAGCAAAGATTTTAAGTCAAAACCCAAATTAGAAAAAGCCCAGAGGGTCAGGTGGTGGTAGTGGTACACGCCTTTAATCCCAGCACCCAGGAGGCAGAGACAGGCAGATCTTTGAGTTCAAGGCCAGCCTGGTCTATAGAGTGAGTTCCAGGACAGCCAGAGCCCTAAACAGAGAAGCCCTGTCTCTAAAAATAAAACAAAAAGAAAAGGCCCAGAGGAACCCGCCCCCCCGTGTCCCAGCTCCCCACTCCTGGGCTGATGTGGGTCCCTTGTGCTAGTCAAGAAGAAAGGGATGCTGGGGCCGGCCTTTCTAACATCAAATCCCCTGTTGTCAGTCTGAGTGTGTCTTTGCCCTTCCCCCACATAGAGGAGACTGAGAGCCAGGAACAAGCCTGTAACCCAAGCTCTCAGGAGACTGAGTTTGAAGCTGGGAAGTGCCACATAGCCAGACCTTGTCTCAAAAATCAAGACATGTGAAGCAAGCTTGTCTGAATTTGAACTATTAAAAAAAATTTTAAAATTAAAAAAAAATCAAATCAAAACAAAACAACCAGAATGCTTTGCAGAGAATAACCATCTTGGCGAGCTCTCACTCAGGTCATTTTGGGTGCTCAGAACAGGTGTGAACAGCTTTAAGACAAAGGCCAGGAGCAATAGCACTGTATGGAGAGGGTGTCACCTAGCATTATTGAGCTGTCAGCCCCAAGGCAAGAGTAGCATGTGCCTGGGATCAAAGATGCCAGGGGAGCAGGGATCAGTCTCTGAAACACCAGGTGGAGAATTCAGATCTCTTACACTGGTCTGAAGCAGGAGGCAGCTCAACACACATCCAAGATGGTCATGAGAGCTGTAAAGACCTGTAAGGGAGCTGGCCTGGTGCTGAAGAGGGCCATCACGGCTCAGCTCTCCCTAAAAGCTCAGGATTGTCCCCTTCAAGTCAGCTTCCTCCTGTCTTAGAGATAATGGACCTCACACACAGCATCTGATAGAACCAAAATGAGTACTTATTTTACCAAGCAGCATCAGCTCCTGCCTCCAGGTTCTTGCCCTGTCTGAGTTCCTGTCATGACTGCCACTAATGATGTATGGAAGTGATCTGAAAACATAAGCCAAATAAACCCTTTCCTCTCTGAGGTGCTCTGGTCATGGTGTTTCATCACAGCCACAGAAACCCTAACTAGGACATGGGCCCTTACATAGTTACATATATACCCTAAGGTTGAGCAGGAATAGACCTAAAGGGCAATGTGGAATCCCTGGCCCTCAGGTGACATAGCAGTCAGGGATTATGACTCAGTTCCCAAGTAATCTGGATCCCAAGGTTGCTCTAACAACTGCAGTGTGGCCATTTCTCTCCTTTACAAATACCAGGAAATGTGGTATGTAGCTCAGTGGTAGAACACTTTCTTAGCATGTACCAGGCTGTAGATTCAACCCCTAGCACCCTGTCCAGACAGCCCTATGAAGCCCCAGGGCCAGAACAGAGCATTCTTCTAGCTTTGATGGGATGGGACCTGGACCACTCTTTCTGGCCTTTCCAGGCAAGCTGTATCTGAGCTTTGCATCTTCCAGATGGAAGAGGCTCCCCTCCTCTCTACAGTTTTTGTGTTCATCTTGTGCCCACCCCTTCCTCCAGTGGCACTCCTGCCCCTTCTGGCACAGTCCCCACCCAGCAGCTGGGTTCCAAATCTGCTTCCAAATAGAATTGTCAGGAGCCGAGAGGGGCCTTGCAGATACTGGTGCCTCCCAGTGACAGAAGGGGGACCCACCTGCCCCCATAGTACTATTAGGTGGTCCTTCTGAGGGGACATCTGTCTTCTCTGCAGCCTGCCCACCCCTCAGCTCCCTTCTGTCACCAACCTTCCCTCATGGGCTCTCTTTGAGCAGTCTGGCTGCCCTGTTGGAGACAACTGAAGCTGGGTAGGGGATGGGACCTGCTTGTGATGAACTGGACCATTGTATTGCATAGGAAATTGCTTGAACTTTTCAAAGGCATGAACAATTAGTTTCTCAGAGCCCGTGTGTGCATTTTTATCTGGCAGCCAGGCTAGGAGGACAGCAGAGATTTGAGTGTATCAGCTAAGAAAGTGGAATATGATGCCAAACTGCCAAGGTTTAGCTTCCTTTGTGGCCTTTTTGTTAGGTGCACAGGCTTAGGTAAGTTATCTCTTACCTAAGTTGCAAAATGAAGATAATGATATCTTTTTTTTTCTTTTTAAAAGCACCAAATTTTAATATCTAAGTCAATTTGGGGGTGGGGGGAGAAACACTATCAGGAACTTCTCTTCAGAACAAACAATGATGTTCATTCCTCTGCATGTCCAATTTAAAGTCTACTGAAACCAAAACTAAAACCCAAACCTCACACAGAGAAGAAAAGATACTAAAATCACATTCTAGGGGGTCAGTGCATTCCGCAGTCTCGGCTGGGCTAATTGTCCTTCGGCTGACTTTCAAAAATTAACACCCTAGCTCATCAAAACATACATCTTTCCCATTGGCTTTTTAAAATTAAAAATAATAATTAAAATAAAAACACTTGAAGGAATTCAGGACCAGTTGCCTGACTCAGTTGATGGCATATAGGGCATATGGAAGTCAGGAAGGCAGCTTGCAGCACACGACATTCAGGGGATGCTCATCTTTAAGGCTTAGCTTTCTTCCAAACAGTGTAAAATACCCACAATTCCAAGTATGAAGGGACACAGACAATCTCTTTTGAGAATTCCACAGGACAATACAAGCGCCCCAGCTGTTCTTCATAGAGAGACAGGGCATCAGTCAAATTGACACAGTTCCCCTGTGTGAAGTATTTCCCATCCTGTTTCAGAACTTTCATTGACAGGTCAAGAATCACTCTGAGAAACTCCCATGTGGAATCTTCTTCTGGAGATGTAGAAATTGGGACAGCTGTCAAATCATTAATCACATAATCAAACTCTCTCCCTTCTTTGGCGTACCTCTTCAGTACTGGAATACAGTCTTCTATGAGAACCCGATAGCAGTCTCCTTTAAGATTGTCTAAGACATCTCCGCATGTTCTTCGCATGTATTTCTTACATCCATCAATTACCATTTGGTCAATCTCTACCATGGTGACCATCTTTGGTTTCAGTTTGACAATTTCACATAATATGCCCCCATCTCCACCTCCCAGAATCAGTACATCTTTGCCAGTGTAATCTTCTTTACCACTGCCCATGATGGCTCGGGTGTACGCCAAGTCACTCTCTGCCAAATTAACATCACCGCTGAGGATGAGAATATTTCCAAACTGTTTTGAGTGTAGAATCTTAATGTTCTGATAAGGTGAATCTTCGTCATACACCACTTCGTCTATGTCGTATTCAACCAGGCGCCCATCAGCAGTAGGCCAGTATCTGTCAATAGCCCCTCCTCGAACTACGGGTGGTAAACGCTTCGCCCTCACAGTACTGTCCTGACCCAGTTCTTTCATTTTTTCTTCTATTTTGTTCAAAAGGCTGTCAGTTTCTTGCTTGCCTTGTGCGTCGCTGTCGTAACTCTGAAGGTCCAGCAACACCAATCCATGGGGATAAATCCTCAAATTGGCAAAGCTGCCATTTTTGTTCGTGTAGGTTGCTAAATAGCCATGGTCCTGCCAGGTGTGCACTGACTCTGCCATCCCCTGCTCCTGAAAAATGGGCTGAAGGCCTCTCAGAATGGCCTCACCGTCAGCTTTGGCGCCGAGCGTGAAGTCGAGCGTGCTGTGCCTTGCTGCTGCCATAGTGTGGCGAGGCCCTGTGCCATGCCTGGGGAGGCGACCGCGGGGGGCTGAGGGACCGGCGCGGCGTGTCAGGCTGCGGGCCAGCGGGGAGCGCGCCGCGCCGAGGAAGGCCAGGAGTGGGCGGGGCCGCGGGGAGCGACCCCGGGCGAAGGGGCGGGGCGAGCCGCCTCCTAGAGGCGGAAGCGGGGACGCCTCCAGCCCCGAACTTGGAGCGCTGGGTGTGAGGCCTCGCGCTAATTGTTGTAGACCAGGCTGGTCTCGAACTCACAGAGATCCGCCTGCCTCTGCCTCCCGAGTGCTGGGATTAAAGGCGTGCGCCACTAATGCCCGGCCAATGATATCTTTTTTAATTGCTAAGAAGACTACATACATTAATACATAAGCAAAACTACTGAGACACGACCAGCAGCTTTGGTAGTATTTTATGGCAAAAGGAGCACTTTAGTGGGTCAGGTGAATGGGAGACAGTGTAAGCACCCGTGGGTGGGTTAGGAACTTCCTCCATCCGGAGGCTCCAGTATAGAATCCAGCCTGGCACATTTGGCACAGATTTTTTTTTTTTTTTTTTTTTTTTTTTTTGAGACAGAATCTCACTGTGTATCCCTGGCTTTTCTGAAACTCGCTGTAGGCTAGGCTTGAACTCATGGAGAGATACCTGCTTCTGCCTCCCCGAGTGCTGGGATTAAAGGTGTGAGCCACTATGCCTGGTAATACTGAGGGTTTGTTTGTTTGTTTTGTTTTTGTTTTGTTTGTTTTGTTTTCCTCTTACCGGCCCCTTGCTTAGATGGATAGCCAAGGTGGCTGACCTGGTGACACTGAGCATGTAGGGTCTACACTTTGGCTCTTTTTAACACCGATTTAACAAGCAGCTGCTGGGCCACCAGTGAATGGTAAAGAGTGCTAGGCCCTAGGGGGAAGCTGTGAACAAGGTGGGCACGGCTCCAGCTTTCAGAGAACTTAGCGTCTGGCTGGGGTAAAATGCAGTTACAGCAGGACTGCAGTCTCTTCTGGAATGGGAAGATGGTTGTCTACACTTGGGAACCAGGTTCTAAACAGCTTGGCAGTGTCCAGGGAAATGACAGCAAAACAGGGGTTTGAAGGATGATTGAAGGTCAGTGAGAGGTCAGTGAGGCAGAGTGCTCAGGAAGATTCTTGAGAGAGACCCAGAGGTAAGCATGGCCCCTTTTGGGTGAGCAGGAGCATCACCAATGAGAGGGTGGTACTGGTAAATCTGAGCCACACTTGGAATACGGCACAAACAGGACCCAGAGCAGAGACAGGGACAGGGTGGAATGGCTGGGGTAGGAAAAGGATTTGCCTGGAGCAAGGACTCGGCTTTTATTAGGTCGAGAAGAAAGAAGGGGTAGATAGATAGTATGGTTAGAGGAAGTGAGGGGAGGGCCTTCTGGTGGCTTCTGTTAATCAGTGCGGTAGACAAGGCAAGCTATTGGTGCTGAGCTTTGAGGAGAGTGGGAGTGGGGTGGGCAGGGCTGGGGCAGGGGTTGGGGGGAGTTGAAACTGCTGGACTGACAGGGCATCAGGAAGCTTTGGGGCCTAGCTGGGGCTAGGGCCCGGATGCACAGGTCACCAAGTGTCACCTCTGCCATGTGCTATGTGCGTCCTCAGGCAGGCCCCAGAAACTCAGAAGCCCACTCGGGGTGTTCACCAGGAGGCTACACAGCAGGCCAGCCTTGTTACCACAGCAACAGCCATGGAGGAGGCACCTGGGCCACACTTAATGAAGGAAAAAGTGTCCTGTGAGGGGAAAGGGCAGTCCCAGCCTTGCCTTGCTTTAGAGACACACTACAGGTATGTCTGGTTGCATTTCCATTTCCTCATCTTGAATGTGATGGGAGCTGAGAGGCTATTGTGTGAAAGTGCCATGCAAGTACATGGGATCCCTTGGCAGGAGATGGTAGCTGAAAAGGGTGCCCGTGAGGCATTTGGTTGGTAGACAGCAGCTGCTAGTTATTGTTGGGTAGTATGGAAGAGGAGCCATGGAAACACAAATCTGTGACAACCACAGCCATAAACCACTGCCACTGAGACTGGCCTTGGTGTTGGCAGTGGACTCTGGCCAAAGTCACAGGGTCACAGCTTCAAAAAAGGTTGGCCATGGTGTAACCAGGGCGTGGCATTGCTTCTGATGCCATCAGAGGGAAAGTGCAGAGGGCCTGGTACTCTTCTGCAAGGCCCAGGCTCTCTAAGGAAGAGGATAGAGGGAGTTCAAAATGTTCTTAAAAAAAAAAGACAAGCCAGGTGCCAGTGTCAGGCCTGGAGACTTTAATGTCCAGCTGATTGGAGTGGCTTTGTGACAGATGGACCCTGGCACTGATCAGGCTTTGTGAATGACATCAGAAGCTCTGCCAAATCCCGCTTCTTGCTGGAGAGAAGAAGGGCCCGTCCTGTCCATCTGTGGCCTCCTGCCTGGTTGAGGTGGTTCCTGACCACTGCTACCCAGTTCACGCAGCTTGCTATTGAGGGAGGGGAGGCTGCTGGGCTGGGCTAGCCCTTCTCCATTCCAGCACTTTCTGGCCATTGGTCATGGCAGTTCTAAGCTCATGTCATTCTGTGTAGGCCTCACACGTGGGAGGAAAAAGTATCTTCTGGGAGCCCTGACACTGGTTCAGGCTGCCCAAGGAGGACCTGAGGCTCAAGCCTCCCAGGGCATGGCCCTGCCCTCTGGGGATTCTTGCTTCAGTAGCTCTGTTGCCGCCACCTCTACTTCCTCTGGTTCCATCTGGCAGGCATCCGCCAGGGCCTGGCCTGTTGCCATGACGAAGTTAGCATCTGCTGCTAAGGAGTCTAGTCCTCCTCGAACCAGAGCCTGCGGGGAGGAGAGGAGGTTGGGTGGGTCTTCCAGGAGAATTGCCTTCTAGGTCCCTCCACTGTTGGTCCCACCCTCTCCGCATGACAGACAATCACAAAGGCCACCCCTTGGTGTGGCCTGCCCCCCAGTACCACCTCACCTCCTGGATCAGGAAGGCAGTAGCTGGAGCCGTGCACCTGTGAGATGAGTTCCTGGGAACGCTCTCCTCAAAGTTCCCGCTGTGGGGTGTTCCCAGAGACCTTGGCTTGGAGCCCTTAGTCTCCTCCTGGACAGGAGCCTCTGCCTGGAGGAGCTGTTCCAAACACATAAAATCAAAGATCCCCCCTAAACAGATATACTAGAGCCAACTGACACAGCGGAGCCACAGCTCATCCCAGGGAGTCTCAACCAAGACCCACAGACTGGGCAGGATGCAGGAGCACAGGATCCTTCTGTATGGAAGGATGGCTACCTACAAGGCCCTTCCCCTGCCAGAGCCCCACTCCTAGCACCTGACCAGGTGGGGTGTATATGGTAATTCCTCCCAGGCCTTTGCCTTTGATACCTGATGTGGGGAAGGAGGCACCAGGCCTCCAGGCACCTCTCTCTGGGTCATCAGTCCTTTCGGTTTGTCCACATGGGATTTGCTCTGAGGTCCTGTGGGCAAGGCCAGACAAGGTTAATGGGGCTGCTGACTACTGATGGCCACCTCATCAGAGCTTTTCTTGGCCAGCTTCAGAAGGTGGTTTAGAGTATAGACACATGTTGAAGCCTAACCAACTCCAGGTCAGGCAGAACTGGCCCAGCTACCCTTGCCCAGCGCTTTGTCCTTATGGTCTGGGAGAGGCTGAGGGCCAAACTCACCAGTAAGCACTTCTTCACTGTGGCTATGTGCATGCATGCTAACATGTGTTACAGAGCAAGGAAGTACCCTTATTGCTACTACACCCCAGAATTTTGGAGCCTTCCTCAGACTGGCAATGATGCTCCCACTCCCAGAGCTCAGCTAGCACTCATTATAAAGGCTCTAAGTGGCTCTCCCAGGCTCTAAGAAGTCACCATCAACTCCCACCCCAGGAGAAGGCCCAGCTTCTTAGTCACAGAAGAGACTGACCAGAGCCTCCGAAGGGCTGACTGAAGGGTTCTCTGGCAGCAGGTGTGTCTGCCTCTTCCAGGAATTCCCTTTCAAAGCAGACGCTAAAACAGAAGCAGAGCAGGTTGGAGCCCATTCAGTGAAGCACCAGTGTGCATCCCAGCAGACTCCAGTGGCCTTCATGCCAGGGCTGATTCTGCCAGCGCTTGACTTTGGGGGAGGAAGCCAAACTCATAGCTGCCTCCACTTTTGCTCAATGCTTCCCTGCCCTTCTCACATCTGCATTGCTTCAGTACTCTTAGGATGCTAGTTCTCAACCCTGACCACACATGGGCTCACCTGGCAAGACATGGAGACCATTGTCTGTGACCCACCATAGACACTGTCCATTCTGAAAGTTCCCCGATAGCTCTCATGGGCAATTGCAACCGAAACTTGTTCTGGATCAGCCCATGGTCATTGGTAACCACCTGTATTCCCAGTACACCTAATTGGCCCTCGTTGCTCCCAATCATACCACAGGGTGGGCTGTCACCCTGGGATGATGGTGTTAGGAGAAAGCAAGGGGATTGGAAGATGAAACTATAAGGCCAGAGGAGAATAGACCGAAAGGTAATATTGGAACATAGTCCCTGCCCACAGCAAGGTCTAAATTTGACAGATAGGGACAGGACACACCTAAGGACACACACCCCAACAACAGAGCCCAGGTTGGATGCTTCTGTGTCTCCACACCACCTAGCACCAAAGACACAGGTACCCCGTCAAGCATTCAGGGCCTCATTCAAGAGGCCTCTTTGGACTGGAGTGAAGTGTGAGCAGTCCTGAGCAGGGGAAGTAGCTGTTAAGTTGGCATCTTTCCTGCCCAGCCCAAAGAGACGGCACTCAGCTGGCCTGTCCAGAGCAGAAGCCCCACTGGGAACCCAGTCCCTGTGTTGTGATGGCTAAGGGACTCTGCTCCCATCTGATTATATTTTATGACACTTAAATCACAGCCTGGAATTAGTGAAATGGGAGCTACCCAAATCCAGCAACTGACCTCATCCAGAATTTCCTACAGTGTGTGCTGCTGCTGCTGCTGGAAGCCCTTTCTTAAACATTACTATGTGACCAAAATATTCTGCGCCTCCCTACTGAGAACCACAGAAGGGCTGGCTCAGGTTTGTTACCAAAGCTGACAAGAGGCTGCCCCCTGCTGGCAAAGACACCCTTCAGTCCAGGTTTGCCTCTTGTGTTAGGGGTGCAGAGCAGTCCCCAAGGGCACCCAGCAAACAAAGGACATTCTACAAATTTCATGGTGCCTCCTTCCCTCTCAAGAATATCAAAGAATTTGTACACCCACAGTTGGAAGCTAGCACTGTTACCTGGAAAACACCGGGCTGTTTCTATGGTTGCTGTTGCCATAGGCAACATTGGCATTGGCATTGTTGGTATTGGCACGAGCAAGAGGATGGGTGCCTGGGTTATGAGGGAAATCCTCCAAGAAGACGGGTGACTCCAGCTCTTCCATCTCTATCTCAGCAAATTGGAGGGGTCTTTGGTTGGCCATGACAGGGGGCAGGGAGTTGGTCCTTTCCAGGAAGTTGTCCACTTGACCAAACAAGCCTCCAGTCCTCTAGAAGCAAGGGGGAGAGTGGAAATCCTGGAAGCAGTGACAGGGCATGAGGATACAGACTGCATGGGGGTGAGGGGTGGGCTGTCACCCTGGGATGATGGTGTTAGGAGAAAGCAAGGAGATTGGAAGATGAAACTATAAGGCCAGAGGAGAATAGACCGAAAGGTAATATTGGAACATAGTCCCTGCCCACAGCAAGGTCTAAATTTGACAGATAGGGACAGGACACACCTAAGGAACCATGCAAGTAACACACACACATGGAAACATGGAACACTGAATTGGGAGTCTGCAGAACTGTGATCCAGCTCCCCTCTAATCAAATGATATGGGACATTGCCATCTCTTTGGGACACCATTCATAAAAACCCAATAGAGTTTAATGGGATGTCCAGGAAGAACCTTCAAGATTCAATAGGTGACAACTCTCCACAGAACTAAGAATAGGGGACTAGCCTGAGTGGAAACAGATCCTCAGGAGATAGAATTAGATGAGGATTTGTGGATAATGTAGGGAAGGGTGTATCATATTTAATACTTTGGGTTATAGATTCCGAGTCCCAGAAGATATGGGTGGCAAGGTGTAGGCGGTATCTTTGGCCCCTACAATCCGTGCAGCCTGGATTCTAGACCTTGTCTCTATTGCTACTTACTGTGTCCAGTCCCTCAGAACTGGGTCATGGCCCTCACTCACCCGGAATATCCCCTCCTCCATGGCAGCCTCCACCATGGCTCTCTCCAGTTCCTCCTCTGCTGTCAGGTCTCCTGAGATAGCACGGTGGATCTCAGGAGCTGCCTCTTCCTCTATGGTCCGTAATCCAGCCTAGAGAGGGTAAAGTGACAGGGTGGCCCTGCAGTCCAGGAGTGGAGACCAGAAACGCCTTCCCACTTGTTTTGAATACCTGCACCTACACTTTTCCTGAAGTTTGTCCCCATTCTGGATCAATATCGCAGGGCTCTGAGGCCCCCGTGGTCCTGCGCTGGTCTGGAGGAGACAGTTTGCATTTTGAAAAGTCTCTAAGGGGTTATCTGTAATCCTGTGGGCAGAGACTTTGTGCCCCTCCACCTGAGCCTCTCTTTAGTGGCATATGCTTTTTAGCCAATAAAACTTCATATCACAATTAAAGGCACATGAATATAAGTGTTACCTGATAATTTCACAGAGGACACAGCATCATGTCTGGGACATTCTTACTCAAAATGTACATTTTCTATCTAGTGTGAGGAAACATCAGGCCAACCCAACCAGAGGGACAGCATGGCTTGTGTCCTCAAAAGGGTCAAGACCACATTAAGGACAGAATGCCGAGTGATTCCCGAAAGCAAGTTGCCAAGGCAAGAAGGCGTGCATGCTGTGTTGGCTACTTTTCCCGTAAAGGAGATCACTGGGGCAGCAGGTAAAACTTGACCGAGGAGAGGGGTAGAGTGCAGGCCTGTTTCAACACTAACGGCCTGGTTTCCGTGGTCATATTGTGGCTATGTAGGAGAATAATGTAGGGCAATGTCACATTTTCTGGAAATTCACACAAAAGTATTTTGAACGGACAGAGTGCCATGTAGGATGTGAGTTATTCTCAAATGGTTCATATAAAAGTTGCAATTGTGTAAAGTATAAAGTTAGTTCAAAACCACAAGAGCAATTCAAATATGCCATTGAATGTATAGCCCAAATGTGTGTGCGTTTTATTTTTAAAGATTTATTTTAACTCTATGTGTATGGGTGTTTTGTCTGCATATTATATCTGTGCACATGTGTGTACAGTGCCTGAAGAGGCCAGAAGAGGGCATCAGATCTTCTGGAACTGGAGTTACAGGTGGTTGTTGACCGCCACATGGGTGCAGGGAACCGAACTGGGTCCTCTGTTGGAGCAGCAAGTGCTGTTAACCACCAGCCTTACATGTCTACTTTAGAATTTTTGAATCATGTGTATTACGATGTACACAGAAAAAGCAAAAAAGCAATCAAAAGCCCTATGAGATAAAACATACTCAGTGGAGCAGACCCCTGGGCAGGGGCAGGGCCTGCTCTTTTTCTTTTTCTTTCTTTTCTTTCCTTCTCCCTCTGTCTCTGTCTCTGTCTCTGTCTCTCTCTCTCTGTCTCTCTCTCTTTCTTTCTTTTTTATTTGAGACAGGGTTTCTCTGTGCAGCTTTGGAGCCTGTCCTGGCACTCACTCTGTAGACCAGGCTGGTCTCGAACTCATACAGATCCTTCTACCTCTCCCTCCCAAGTGCTGGGATTAAAGGTGTGTGCCATTACCACTACCCAGTGAGACCTCTGCTCTTGCTGTAGGTCTTTCCTTTGAAGAAATCAAATTTTCTCTGGTCTAGTCACTCAGAGATGAGGAGCTCCTGGATCCTCTCCTGAGGCCTAAACACCTTCCATCATGGACCAACCTGAACACCGTCTCATTCTGTTCATCCAGGGTTCTGTCTCTGACTGTGGATGAGGGACCCGGAGAAGGACTTGGTTCAGCAGGGACCCCCTTGGAACCCACCTAGGTTGGCCTCACCTGTATTTGAACTGTGTCCTTTTTAGGTCGATACCCATAATATTCCTCCTGGCGTTTCATGAACTTCCTGAAGTGTTCCTGGATGAGGAATGTGGCATAGAACTTCCCCACTGTCACCTCATCATCTGTAGACAGTCAAAAGGGAGATGGTGAAGGCCAGTGGGAGTCTCACTGGATTCGGAAAGGGAAACGGTGGGGCAGCAGGCCCAGGTGCTCAGTCCATCCTGCTGAGATGGTGAACGGGCTCCTTTCACCCTGAGTTGGTGCCCTGACAGATGCTCATGGCATCTGCCTACGGTATTAAAAGTGTCTAGATGTCAGATTGCTAAGGGACTTCCTGAGGAAGCTTCTCAACCTTTCCCAACCTAGACTCAGGTCTCCCCAAGCAGCACCCACCTCCTATTGGAGGGATGACTTGGTCCAGGAGTTTCATGCTGGTTCTCTTCCAGATTTTTTTGATGATGGCTCTCAGCTCCTCATTTGCTTGTTCGAAGTTGCCTGGGACATGAGAAAGGTACGAATATCCCTAACGTGCCTGAATTGACAAAGCTTGGTGAGCTGCCATTTGTCCAGCACACACTGGCTCAGTGTTCTTTTGTGGCAGCTGCTATACTCTACCCTGGCAATGGGATGAGGGCAGGGGCAGCCCAACCCTTGGGTCCTGTACTTACTCCCCAGAAGTCTTGACTCACAATGACCAGACTGGTTAATTGTAGGCCATCATCTCCCCTTCTCTCTATTAAAATGTCAAGTCCTTACACACTCCAGTCTGTCCCATGGTCCCCAAGCAGTCCTCTTGCTGCTCTAACTTGCTCCTTCTTGAGTCCTGGCTTCCCTCTTCTTGTCTGCTCATGGCTGTCTCAGACTTCATTGGCCCAGATAGTGGTGTGGCCCCAAAGACACTGAAACCCTGCCTCAACCTCCCTTCTTCCCTTGCTCCCACTATGGTTAGTGGAGTCAAGTGTGTGTTCTCATACATGCCCAGTACTGAGTCCTACCCCTGTCCCACTCGGAGCCACTCAGGGGGACCCTAGCCCTTAGTGAGCACCGTCATGTCTCTGGCCCTGACACAGCTGAGAATACGGGACAGAACCTTAGTGATCTTGAAATGCAGAACATTCCCAGACTCCCTACAGGATCTACAGGGCACGAGGAGTTGGTGACTGTGCTCCTGTCCACATTCCTGGGAATCTGTGTCAGTATCTCAGAGAGAAAGGGGGCATGCACGAGAAGTCCCTCACCTTCCGTCTTGATCTTGAGTGCTGTGCGTACCAGGGCGAAGAGTGTGGCATTGAAGGTGACGGTGCCATCGCTGTTCAGGGGCATGTTCATGCCCACCAGCCTCTGTGCAGGGAGAGGTAGCACTTGCCGATGCCCTGGGACCAGGCCCAGCTCGTCAGGTTGCCCACACCTGGTGTGGGATGGGAAGGGAGGTTGATCTTCCTTCTCCAAGCCACAGCTGCTTAGCCTGGGAGGTTTGTTACCTTACATGCTACCCTGTGTGGGCAGAACTTCCCGAAGCCCAGAGGGGGTTGGATCCTCCTTAGCAGGGTCACCACATCCAGGTGCTTGATTCTGCCCCTGTGGGAGGACACATAGACTAGTATATCCAGGAATGTCACCACAGCACTCCTGCTCTCTACTCAGAAAAGTGGAAAGGAGGGAAGGAAGCCAGGGGGCCAGGGAGGTTTCCTAGTTTTAAACCTGATTTAAGAGGCCTAGTATATTATTTTAAATATATTTTAATAATTCTTTGTAAATTGCATACACATAAATTGATCACATTCACCCCTTCCTGGGCCTCCCCCCACTCTTCTCAGATGCCCCCCAAAGCCTTTCAAAAGAAAAGGGGAGGTTTGGGTTCATGGGTGCCCACCACAGAATGGGGCTCTCAATGTGGAGCAGTTACACACTTTCTTTCAGGGAGTTATCCTCTAGCACAGGGGATCTGGATTTCATCTCCTTCATGCTGAGACCTTCCTTAGGTTTTGGTCAAGCTTCAAGGGGGGCTCTGGGGTTTATTAGTAAATCAAGGGAGTGGCAGCCCACTTCAGAGACTCCTCCAGAGCTGGGAACACAATGGCAGTGCAACCATGACCTCCGGAATAGACCCAAACAGAGCAACCGGGAAGGTCGGGTGACTATGTCACAGAGGAACAGGCAATGTTCAGGAGTGCTGTCCTAACAGCATTCATTTGGAATGTTTTATGGACTGACTGCCTTGTCCTCAGAGCCGGCTGTGAAAGAAATGAGACATTTCTGTCTTGTAGGAAGCTCATAGGTTCTGGTGCTCACAGATAAGCACCAAGAAAACCAGGAATGTTTTCCTTCTCAAGGAAGAAGATGTATGGCCTGTTTTTTTTGTTTTTTGTTTTTTATTTTTTTTGCCCAGAAGGCTGGGAATGGAGGTGGCTAATAGCCTAGGTAACCCTTGAGCTACCTGTAGGGTCAGGCCATACCGGGCTCCCCCAACCTCCACAACTAGGCCTGAAGGTGGCTAATAGTCTAGATGACCTTTGCACTGTCTGTATGGCCAGGGGGCTCCCCCAAATTCCTACAAGCAGGACCAGAGGTAGGCAATAACCTAGGTAACCTCTGCACTACCTATATGACCTACACAGATGCTCCCTAGGCTCTTAAGATAACACTCACAGCCTGTCTATAGAACCCATCTTTGTGGAAGAAGTGGCATGTACTTTGAAAAGAGTTTCTGATGTAATTATGCCTCCCAATGCACATGGGATTATGTTACACTAGGAAACGTCCCCCTCCTCACCAAATTGTACTGTATTTAAATATGGCTAAAATAAACTGCCTGTGTCAGACTCTAAAATTAGAACAATACCAGCTACTGAGTTGTGTTGAACTGGATTTCCTTTTTGTGTCACATAGATTATTACTCTACTGTCTGGCGTTTGCAGAGACCCCCACACTATCTGTACCCTAGATGCTGAGTATACACGCAGACAAGCACACACACAAGCACACACACACACACACACACACACACACACACACACACACACACACTGATATTGGTAACTGGCACTTGGGATTGAGGCCAGGGTCTCTTACACGACAGGCCAGTGTCTATCACCGAGCCATGTCTCAGCTCCTAGGCCCAGGTTAGTATTGTGGGGTAGTAGTAATAAAGCAAGTAGATTTAAAAAATGTGTGTGTGTGTGTGTGTGTGTGTGTGTGTGTGTGTGTATGTGTCTGTCTGTCTGGTGTGTGTGTGTGTATCTGTCTGTCTGTGTGAATACTATGTGTGTACAGATACCCATGGAGGTCAGAAGAGGGTGACTGATCTCTTGGAGCTAGAGTAGTTGTGGTCATTTGACATAAGTGCTGGGAATCAAACTTGGGTCCTCTGGAAGAGCAGCTAGTGCTCCTAAACACTGAGCCATCTCTCCAGCCTCCTCTCCCCCTGCCACTAGTTTTTAAAGGTGTGAGCCAACACCGCCCAGCTATGCCACTAGTTTTTAATGTTCCCATTGGAAACGTTTTAGAGTGCAGTTGCCAAGGACTCTGGACAGATTTGCCTTGAGTTTTGGTGCCACCACTTAATTTCTCTGCACCTCAATTTGCTCATTTGTGAGACTACAGTGACCAGAGGACCTGTGCCTTACGTTGCTGGAAGGATCAGATGAGCCAATACATGTAGCATTTAAACCTGATAACTGGGAAACATTTAGCAAATGTGATCTTACTTGCCCCCTCCCCAAGTTTTAAAGTGTAGGCAGGTGGCTTGAACACCAGGCTAATGGCAGTGAAGACTCTAACTCAGACAGTGTGAGTGGGGCCTGGGCATTGTAATCAATCTCCAATAGAGCCAGTGAGCAGAGCCCACAGTGAGCAGCCAGGCCTGGAGTGCCTGGTGAGGTACTGAGAGCCCACTCCTCACCCCCTAGTTCTAAGTGTCTGACTAGAAGCTTGGTTAAATGCTTCCTCAAAGTCAGGGTGTTTTTCTTCTGAGGGATCCCCTCCAACTCTGAGACATGCTGATTCCCCCATGGAGCCTTGGGTGGGTTAGGGGAGAACAGAGAGACTCCCGAGGGAACACTAGGATGGAAGGGCAGGGAGGTTGGTAAGACCCCAGCACTGCACACAAAGACTCACTTAGCCTCCGGGTCATACTCGGCCCAGATGGCCTTGAACTCATCCAGGTGGTGAGGGCCCAGAATGGACCAGTCCCTGGTGAGGTAGTCAAAGTTGTCCATGATGACAGCCACAAAGAGGTTGATGATCTGCAAAAGGACAAGGGCTCCCATAGCACAGGCAGGTGATATAGTGACTGGTGTCGCGTTGGAGGGCAGGGGCAGACTAGGAATGGGGCTCCTTCCTCATTCTAGCCCCCAGCACACTCCACAGTCCACATGCAAGTGAGGCTGAGCCTCTGCTCTTGCCCAGAATGTGCTCTGCCAGGGGACTGGTGACCATTCACTAAAACCAAGGTAGGGCACCTCTTTGGGGGCTAGTCTCATTTCTGAGAGCTATTCTGCCTCTTCTGGACCTGGCCCATGCCTCTCTCATCCAGCCAGTCTTTTCCTGTCTACATTGAGCATCCTTTGAATTGCCAGGCTTGCTCACAC